>NW_017804465.1:266306-365825 GCF_001625305.1 Branchiostoma belcheri
TTGTTGTGTTGTTGTGTGTGTGTGTGTGTGTGTGTGTGTGTGTGTTTATGTGGTTCGATCTTAGAAAAAGTCGGATTATATAGGCCCTTTTTTGCAAGAAGCAGGATGGCGACAGACAAGACAACTCCACCGCTGGAACGAGACCCGCGATATCTTCATGTGGGAGACCACGTAGTGGTGTATTCGGGACAGAAGTCAGAAGATTGTTACGGGTATCGAAAGGCTGAGGAAATCAGCACGGGGTATGAGGAATGTTGCTCCAACAACTGCAAGAAACAAGATCGTGATGTTTACGAGTACAAAAATCCCGAGGGGGTAAGCAAGGGATATGAGGAAGAGCCTTGCTCCAGCCACTACAACAAACCACAGGATGTTAGCGGATACAAAGAGCCTGAGAATGTTCACACTTACAAGGAGTTTAAGGAAGAGCCTTCCACAAGCGCCTACGACAAACCGGAAGACGTTAGGGGGTACAAAGAGCCTGAAGATGTCCACACTTACAAGGAGTTTAAGGAAGAGCCTTCGACAAGCGCCTACGACAAACCAGAAGACGTTAGGGTGTACAAAGACCCTGAGGATGTCCACACTTACAAGGAGACTGAAGAAATGTCGACAAGCGACAACGACAAACCGGATGTTTCTGGGTCTGACGACCCACAGGAAGTAAGCTTCCCATACAAGGCTAAAGGTACGTTACAACATTAAAAGAAGGTCACTTTAAATGCTGATGCTACAAAACACTTATGAAATCCGGGATCCTATTAAGCATTGTATACAGAACAGCAACACTAACTATATCGTCAAATATGTTTTCTTTAAGTTCTGAAAAATTAAGGACTTGATTCATGCAGTGTTTTAGAAAAAAATAATAAAATCTGACTAAGTCAATCTATGTTTAGGTTAACATATTTAAAGAAAACAATCTGAATTAAAATGAGTGCAATGCACTTTTATACTCTAATTTTATTTGTAGATCAGCAAAAGGACATTGATATACATTTTTCACGAGCCTGTTTTCACAACTATTAGCTCAGAAAAAAAGAGTTATGTAATTAATCTCACTGTCTATGTTTGTATTTTAGTCTTTCGTAAATGTTAATTAACGTTTCTGAAATATTACCATCGTGATTTTGTACATGCTTAATGTAGTTTTCATCAATCCTGTTTTATCCCAGGGCTTGTCGTGGAAATATGGAACAAATGGAAGTCGAGCAGAGTGTGCTGGGTTGCACTGGGTTGTGGACTTCTGGTCGTGGCATCAGTTATCATCTCTGTCATCCTGGCAACTCACATCACCCCTGGCCGGAGGGTAAGTTAAGAAGTCTGGTTTACATGACAGAGAGCCAAAAAGTGTGACCTCTGTTGCCGCCTTGTTTAATTGGCGGGATCGGGAGTGCGCGGGTCAACCCAGGCCAAGGCAAAAGCAATCAAAACCCGGTGGCCATAAGAAAACTGCGAGTACTTAAAAATAACGGGGGGAAATCGCCCTGCGGAGCCCTGCAAAGAGCCTACCATCAGTAGCAGCTGCCTCCTAATCACGTCGTACCACCTTTTCCAGGAGTTTGGCTGCTTTGTCTTGTAGTCATTTTCCAACGTTTTTTTATGGCAAAAAACCATATTGCTTTTTCTGATGTTTCTTCTCCTTCTCCTTCTTCTTCTCCTGCCATTTTTTAAATGGATTCAGCTTCTTCATTTTGGGGCCTAAGGACCTGAAATTTGGTATGGAGGTACAGTGGGCAAATACCCCCAGGCGTTTTTTAAATTTTGGTGATACAGGCTTTTAGAATGGTTTTATTTGAGCTTTTTGGCTGTGTTATAGCAAATGTATTACTGTGCTGTGTACCACGTTTGGGCATGAGTCATCACAATGGAATGCAGGGCATCAACCAATAGGCATGCAGCTTTCCTCTATTCTTCTTGCTGATTGGCTGTTGGGATTTAACTTGATTAACACCTGCACAGAGCATTTTCATACTGACAGTATGTCTGTATTCAAGTGTTTTGGTAGGTATTTCAAGCTTTCCTGCTCCAGCATTGGAATGCGGGGCATGAACGTTTTTTTTTATTTTGAAAATCAACAGTTTGCATTATGCAATTAAAAATCCTAACCAATAATGTAGGGAATAGCTATCCAACTGTTGTTTTAGTTGTATGTTACTTCATATTATAGTTATATCAATGTAAATCATTGTTTTCCCTTGTGTTTCTCATTCTTTCCCTACCATGTCGTAAAATGTGGTGAAGCCATCGCTGTATTTGCTCCTATAAAGCAAATATTGGCCTTTCTAGTTTTTTTTAATTTTCATATGATGCTTTATTCCAGGAAAATGCTACAGTGACGCTGGACATACAGAAGGGTTCCAGCAACCCATGGCAGATGTCGTCCTACGAGAATAACAACTCGGCATTTGACGACTTCATGGTGGTCAACTCGACTACAACTTATTCATCAACAACTGTCACATCTCTGTCAACCACGGGTAAGCAGTGTTGACTTGAGTTTGACTTTTTTAGATATCCTTTAGCATTCATAAGTATGTATCCATGACTAGGTAGTGTTATTGACAAATGCTTAAGGTTAGTTTTTTATGGGTTCACCACACCACGAAGTGGTGGTGAACCCATATTGCTTTTTCTGATGTTTCTTCTTCTTCTTCTTCTTCTTCTTCTTCTTCTCCTCCTGCCATTTTTTAAATGGATTCAGCTTCTTCATTTTAGGGCCTAAGGTCCTGAAATTTGGTATGGAGGTACAGTGGGCAAATACCCCTAGGCGTTTTTTAACTTTTTGTGATACAGGCTTTTAGAATGGTTTTATTTGAGTTTTTTGGCTGTGTTATAGCAAATGTATTACTGTGTTAGTGTGGTGTTTACCACGTCTGGGCATGAGTCATCACAATGGAATGCAGGGCATCAACCAATAGGCATGCAGCTTTCCTCTATACTTCTTGCTGATTGGCTGTTGGGATTTAATTATATAACTTGATTAACACCTGCACAGAGCATTTCCACCTTCACAGAGCATTTCTTGCTGATTGGCTGTTGGGATTTAACTTGATTAACACCTGCACAGAGCATTTCCATACTGACAGTATGTCTTTATTCAAGTGTTTTGGTAGGTATTTCAAGCTTTTCTGCTCCAGCATTGGAATGCGGGGCATGGACGTTTTTTTTTTTTGAAAATCAACAGTTTGCATTATGCAATTAAAAATCCTAACCAATAAAGTAGGGAATAGACTGTTGTTTTAGTTGTATGTTACTTCATATTATAGTTATATCAATGTAAATCATTGTTTTCCCTTGTGTTTCTCATTCTTTCCCTGCCATGTCGTAAAATGTGGTGAACCCATCGCTGTATTTGCTCCAAAGCAAATATTGGCCTTTCTAGTTTTTTCATTTATTTCCTCACACATCCCCGAACGAGCTACAAATTGTGTGACTTGTGTCCATAGTTAGCTATTTTGCGATGGTGTTTCTAAATTACTGACAATTGACGATGGTTATCGTTTTTCTTCGTCATTCATTTTCCCACCTGGACCTGAGTAAGTGTACAAAAAGTCATTGCCAACTTGGATGCTGTGTGAAAGAAATGGTGAACACAAATCTACAATAGCTTCAAATCACAAAATCAACTTCGGTGCGGCTGTATCGAATTGTAACCGTATGCATATTGGAACTAAACTCTTTCATGTTCTTGAGTAATATAAAATGTACATTACATAAGTAGCTTATAACACATTGTAAGAAAATGTTTGCAAAAATCCACGTATATTTTTGTACTCTGCTGCCTGTTGATTTTTGATAAAGATTAGTCGATTGATTGATTGATTGATTGATTGATTGATTGAATGTTTGTTACAGCCTGTCAAAATGGATGGAGTGAATACAACAGCCACTGCTATAAGTTGATGAAGGACAAAGCCAGTTGGTTTACAGCAAGATCACGATGTACAAACCATGGGGCATATCTGGTCACCATCAACGACGTGCACGAGAACAAATTCATCACAAGTCTCATCTTGGGTGGTGGGTCATATGTACAGTTTATTTTCGTACATGGATGGTTAAGACTTTGCAGGAATAACTTTGTGGTCATTTAGTGATCTTGAAGGAATTGGTAACAGTAGACATGTGGCAAGTAGAGACAGGATGCTTCTGTCAATGTGAGAACAATCCAAAACGTTTTTCGTCTCTTTTCTATACCCGACTCATCTTTATTCTACTGTAAATGTGTCTTAGACTCTTATCACTACATAGTAAAACATATATGTATAAACATCTTGAAGAGTTCATCCTAGGACATTCTTCGCTCTTAAAACGACGGCGGCGGCACGAAAATAAGATATTTGTCGTTTAGCCAAGGAGCTTTAATTCAGAATTGAACTTTCTTGTTTTAACCAATGGCGACTGCATATCATTGTTGGAGCCATGAATGGTATTTTTTTGTATCCACTTTGTGAATATGAGTGTGAATATGAGTCACACAAAAAGCACAGTCCCTCGCCATAAAGCAAACATGTGTTTATTTAATTACAGCACCTGTAGGTAAAGGTCCATCAGTCTGGATGGGACTACATAAGACGCGTAGACAATGGCAGTGGGAAGACGGTTCACGCCCTAAATATAACTACAAGAACTGGGCTCCGGGAGAGCCTAACAATGGCCCCGTGAAGAGAGAGAACTGTGCCGGTGTGTATAACAAGGTCTGTGCCTCTTTTTTCTATCAGAATAGTATAAAGCAAGGAGGTTTGATTGCTAAAGCTTATGTAAATTTCTTGGTTGACGGATTTTTCTAGAAAAATAATGGAGCGGGTGGGCGAAAAAAAATTAAAAATAAAAACAGGCCTAGGCATCATATTATGGCCAAAAATGGTACGATAGGAGCCACCAGGCTGGTTCAAAATTCAAACAATGAATTTTTAACATTTATTGATACCACTGCATTGAAAGATGGAATAACTGTAACAAGTACGAAGAAAAGGACAATTTTCAACTGTTCAGGGCAAAATATGAGCATTTTGCAGTTGATTCTGATTTTTTTAATCAGAAAAAGCGGGCGAATACGTTAACCAAGAAATTAAAATGGTGTGACCTTAGTGGAATATGTACTGTGGAAATGTATTATTTATATTAGGAAAGCAGCACTAAAGTTTTTTCATTGTTCATATCGCATAGCACAGTACAACACAAAGTAGTAGCGCACTCAAGTGTCTAAGAC
Source organism: Branchiostoma belcheri (assembly GCF_001625305.1). Classification (NCBI taxonomy): domain Eukaryota; kingdom Metazoa; phylum Chordata; class Leptocardii; order Amphioxiformes; family Branchiostomatidae; genus Branchiostoma; species Branchiostoma belcheri. The sequence continues at coordinate 271,522 of NW_017804465.1, forward strand.
TTATTTCAACGCTACCACACATTATGTGAGGAAAAATTAGCAAAAAGAATCCATTATATATAGGAAATACAGATGAGATATGTGACACAAAGTAATAGAAAAACAAAGATGTTGGATACACATGATCAAAAGTTATTGTAAAATCAAGATGATGACTTAGTTCTAGATTTAGTTTAATTAAAGGCTGTTTACCGGCTATGCGAAACAAACAAACAACCAAACAAATTAATGTTCAACATTACATTAATTGTACCATTTCAACTATCAACAGAACGGCAAGAATTGGATTTTTGGGAAAAAGAGGTACAAAGGACAGTGGAACGACGCCCCGTGCGGCTCTCGCCACCTCTACGTTTGCGAGAAACTAATTTAACTGGAGAAGTAACATTTGCAAAGCAAATGTATAATGTTTACCTTCGGACATGATCTGCTCTGTTAATTTTTACTCAAACACATTCACATTCACATACATGTACTACGAGTATGTTGTGACAGGAGCAGACCATGAAATTGCAACATTATGTAACCCTACACCAGTCGCCATGGTGACAGACGTCAATAAATTATGTCATTGGTCAGGTCAGAGGTTAGTGTTTGGAACAGAAGAGGAGGAAGAAACTGAGTAAAAACAATATGTTTTCCTTCGGTTAACATAACTAGAAAGGTAATATTTGCACAGCAATAGCATAATTATTACCGTCACACGTCCTAGCAGAAAAAAAACTACTTCTCTAGCTCAGCCTATTGTTGCTCAAACTTATACCATACCATAATTTGACATTTTTGTGTCAAATTCAGTGAGTATGAAGCCTTACCTATCCAATTCAGCACAAAACTGACAAAAAGGCACCAAATTTTCAATGAAAAAGTTTAATGTTTTAATGGTCTATATCCGGTACTATATTCCACCCGGCACTCTACACGCATGCGCTAATAGAAACCCCATGCCCTGTACAATGAGATGGCAGAGCCTGTTTAAAGAACAAATTGAACAAAGAGAGCCTTTATGGACCTTTATTACACTGACAGTTTGAATATCACATATAATTTTATGTAATTTTTATATCCTTTATTACTCAGTTTGCGATACTCATTAGTGTGGTAGCTCCTTCATATATGAACAGATCTTTAATTCATACCGTGCATTTCTTTGAGCCTACAGCATAACTTCCTATTTCAAACCATGAGAATGTGTTTGATGTTATTAATGAAGAAAGAATTGTAACTACATTACGTTCCGTTAGGACCAGAAATTAGTCGAACGTTTTGTCAGCGGATTTCATTTTTCAACATCTCATTTTTTTTATTAAATGTTATATCCAGCTTAATATTTCAAGCTTTTTGTTAATTGAATGTCGATTGAATAAAGGTTTGTTCAGGCTGATCAACTGCAGCTGATTCTTCAAGGGTATATACGATAAATTGTCTTTTAAAAAACTTTTCTTCTCTTCCTATAAGCACTTGTACTAATAAGATAATAACCAGAAATGCAACGTTACATGATATTGAATATTTATATTCCTTCATCATTCATATCATGTCATATGACTTTATTCATTGTCTGCATTAACCCTCAAATATATGATCCACTATCAAGGTGCAAAAGTGGTTGCCCAACTGAGTTGTAATTTTTATGACCTGTGTTACAGGTAAGAAGCATTTACTTTTTAACTTTCTGCCTAATCTTTACGCGTTAGATAAGACATGATACAAAGAACTAGTCGGATGGAGTTGCTTATTGTGTTTGACACGTCGGAGGCTTTTGGACGTTCTTCAGATCCAGTTCTCGTTCCCAGACTGGATGCTGTTCCTGTGCCCGTGTCCAGGGTAGTACGGCTCCATGACGTCATCACCACCAGCCGTTCTGGTCACGTGGTTCTCCACAAGACCACCGTCTTCTCTCCACACGCCTTCAAGAACCGCGCAGTAGATCTTGACCTCGCTGACGTCATCAAGGTCGTGGTCGTCCTCCTGTCCGAACCAGGAGAAACGCACCTTCTGGTTGGTCGTGACGTCATCTGGGGAACAGTACTGGCTGTCTTCCCGCCATTCGGCGTAGAGCACGGCGCATCTCAGCTTCCTCTGAAGCCGTGGACTCACGGGGACGGGCTGGGACAGGCTGGCGCTCTCCTGCTCACTGTTAAAGCTGCATTATGCAACATAAGGACGATAATAAAGTAATTTTTTTGCGACCATTTCTTCACATAGTAACTTGAATCAACCCTACTTCATTGCAAGTGCCATTCACAACGTGGAGGTGCCAAAATATGGCGCCTTACAGGAGTGATTGAAAACTGGAAACACAGCTGTCAGCCACGTTTGTTTACATTCTGTTAGTTTGTGGTGGCACCACAAACTAACTAGTGTGAAATTTCAAATGCATAAAGCAAAATATAATTGCAATATACTTTAGGCGGTTGACGTTAATTTTATTATATAATCTACTACGTTACATACTAAGAAAATATATACAACTAATAAACTCACAAAACGTCCTCGGACAGGAACTCTTCCATGCTGATCTCAGAGTCCGTCTTGTCTGTATCGTGATGGGTGGAGCCGATCGCCTCTCGTGTAGCAGCGCTGAGCTCGTGCCGGACCGGACATGCGGTAACTGCGAGGACTTCTGCCTGTGTGAAGTCAGCGCGTCGGGGACGCGTCTCGTCCGTCCTGCTCCCGACGTCATCTTCCCTCTCCTCCTCGTCGGCACGGCTGTTAGTGACGTCAGAGGTGACGTCGTTCCCACAGAAGTCTTGGACTTTCTCAACGTCGCTCTCGGAGACTTGTCCCCCGCCAGTCATCCGTGTCTCGTCAGAGGCATCCCGTGAACACTTGCAGGTCTTCTCGGCAGACGTAGTTTTGTCGGTACTTTCAGTAGACTTATAAAACTTGGTGCAGACTCGCTGGTCTTTCTGGTCAATTCTAATCTCGCTCTCGGCTACTTTCCAATCGGTCGTGGCGTTATTTCCGACAGGAACGCTGACGCGCCTGAGCAGTACCCCGGCCGGGGCCTGTGGTGCCTGCGGTGCGAGGTTCAGACCCGTGTACTGACTGATGTCTGACGGCACGTAGTGAACACCTTGGGCAGGGGGCACTATAGGCGGCGTGTGCGTGGTCTGCAGAGCCTTGTTGCACTGATAGATATAGAAATATAAGTGAAAAACTTCACAAGGTTGGTGAATGATTGAATGGCAAAGTTCTTTATTCGAAACCACCTGTTAAGTTATAGACAACTTTGGTGCCTTATAGAAAATTTGGTGCCTTTTTCAGTTTTTGTCAGTTGTTTCGTGGATGGGATAGGCAAGGCTTGCCCTACAACGGTTCTGTAGAACAGAATACGTCGCACCATATAAGTATCATTTCTTGTTTAACAAGGTTTGTGATGTCGAAATTTTAAAATGTAGGAATCTTTTTGGGGGCGCGTCTTTTTTTTTCGCCTTATCGCATTAGATTTGGAGTCCACGGAGGATGTCATCCATAAGATTAACTTGCTGTGGCCTTAGTCAGGAGCAAGGGCATCTCTAGCTAATGTAATTGTGAGGAGGTGAAATGTAGAAAAACCCTCACCTCATACAGCCCGGCAGTGACAAGGACGCCCGCGGCGATGAAGAGCCCCACGTCCAGTCCGCTCCACCCCGTATAGCCGGTCTGGTACGGCATGTCCGGACGGAGGCAGTTCTGCTTAGAACCGCTAGGGTGTGGTGGGGAAGTGTGCGCAAGCACCATGCCTGACATGGGTCGAACATTGATGAAGAATTCGTCGAAAAGAAAGACAAAACATCAAGATACCCTACAATATTACAATCTACCGTCTTGCCAATGTCTACATCATTATTAGCCAGGCATCCAGTACAATTTCAGGACAGCAAACAAAATAATATTCTGAATGAGGAAGTCTGTATAATGTTGGCATTTAATGCCATTCCTTAGCATATTTTCGTCATCATTCAAAAGTATGAATAATTTTCTAACACTGAAAATGCCTACAACCAAACCAATGACCGCTTGTGGAATGCTATGCTGTGTAGTCATGCCCAGTGTTGTACAAAACTAAACCTGGATTGGAAGACTTAAGTTAGAAACACAGACGATACCTAGGCTTCCTTACCTGCGGCAGGTCTAATGTATGTGGACGGTGCAGGTTTGGGACAGATCCTCGCGGCGACTGAAAGCGCCGCCCTAGCGGCCTGCATCGTTACTTCAAGATTCTCGCGTCTTCCCTACAACTCACTGACAATTCTCGACCAAAATATCGCAGAAATTGTCAGAAGAGACGCTGTTTTTCGGCCTGTGGCTTCACAGGAAATGAAACAGCACGTCTTGCAGGTTCTCTCGTGAACCGATTGTGACTGGTAAACAACAACAAACCCGTTGTTACCTTGAACAACCTTCTATGACGTAATTTCCGGTCAGGTTCAGGAACAGGTATTCTGGAACCCTATGATGCGCCATCTCGGATTTCTTGCTGTAGAAGATAATATTTTGTAAAATCTTTCTGGACAATTTCTTTCAATTTCTTTTTTATGCAGCTGCGGTCCACATCATAGTTGTAATGTATGAAGCTTTTAATGGTAGTTCTAATTATTCTGTGTTGTTTTGGGGCTGGGGTTGTATTTGGATTGTTAATATTTAGAGACTTCAGTTCTAAATGGCGTTCTAGAATAGTTGGACGGTTCATCACAGTATCATTGTTTTGTTTAGCTTAGATGACATTTATTTAGTTACAGAAAGTAAGCAGAAGATAGGAAAACAGGAATCACAACAAAGCAAGAGTTCTATGACCCATTCCTGCAGCTTTTTTGATTTGACGAATATGGATGACATCCATTGGGAAGCCCAAAACTGATGCGATCATGCGAGCGTGCGAATAAAAAAGTTTGGCCAAAAAGTGCCACCATTACCAAATCAACGTGATTGTGGTGGTTCAATAAATGCACAGATTATGATACGGTAAATGAAACACAATTTGGTTTACATACCAGCAAAATAAAAGTCAAACTATATACAGTAGCACATTTCTGACAACCCAAACTCATACTCAAACCAAGTCATCGACCTCCTTTTTTTTTTACTTTATTAAGCATCACCAAAATCATCGCCATTGTCCTCAAAGTCTGACTCATAGTCGAATTCTCCCACTGAGCTTGTTGGGGAGGACGGACTACTATTGCCAAGTGCGTCGTTCTTCTGTCTCCAGTTGCGAAATGCAGATCTCGTGGGGCTGCAAGTATCGCGAGGACGAAGTGGCGAGACGTGCTCGCGAGAAGCGCGTCTGTAATGCTCCTTCGTGTCGTTAGGCGGCGCCCCTGTGTGGCATGTGGCGTGAGGAGAGTTGGTAGAAGGAGGAGCAGGCTCTGCAGTGACGTTATCGGCGACTCCGCCGAGCCCCCAGCCACGTATGGTGTCGTGGACGGGTTTGGGACTGGGGGAGAAGGAGAAGAGCTGGAAGTCCGTCTGGGGGTGAAGTTTGCGGTGTCGCTTCAGTGCCTCCGTCTCTATGGGTGTCATCTCCTGGTTGTAATACACCGGGCTGGGGCGCTTGGGAGTCTTTTTCACACACAGCCGGTTCCCTGTACAGGTCTGAATGACATAACAAAAGAGCTGTCGATGATTTTGGACATCCAAGTAATCAGATAGATTGTTACTCAAGCACCTGGATATAGGTGTTGACAACTGTTTTATGGTTCAAGTAGCATCGACTACTTTTTGTCATTGACTGCCTAGTCACTGCCCAGTCTAGTCACTGACGATGAGTAGTGGATGCTACTTGAAACGTCAGACAGTTTTCAGAACCAATCCAGTCGATTGAGTAACAATTTCCTTGTGCATTGGAAGAGCTAGCGGGTTAAACTACCAGGTCAAGCGTGGGGAATAATGATAAAGATGAATGAAAATAATTTTTTTTTAATGGACCTTTCGTCTTTTCTCCGCTGTCTCCAACATGATGTCAAACTCTTCCCTCGTCTCTGCTCTCTTCTTGGCAACTTTTTGCCGCCTGGCCTCGATAGCGTCCCTGATAGAAAACATCCTGCCGGCGTTACGAGTTGAAACGGGCGGGGGGACGTCGAAGGCCAGCCCGCCGCTCGTCTGTCTGATCAGCCGTATCTCCCGCGGCCTGGCAGCCGCATCGTGTCTAAGCTCTGCCATGCGGTCCTGCAAGGTACAACACCTTAAAGGCTCTCTCTCTATCAAGTGCAAGTCTTTTTGGAAGCAAGTTTTTTTTACGGCTGGATGCCCCTCCTAACGCCAGCCCAAACAGTTATTTTCAATAATAGACATATTTCCTCATCTTTTTTTTCTTTTGCCGCCTGAGTTTGCCTTGGGTGCGTCTAAAACAAGAGATTACATACCCCCGTAATAATTTTTAGTTTTATTTATTATAATTGTTGAATGAAAAGATGTGGGTTCGAGCATGCGGCCCAAAACTGACTTCTTGTTGTTTCCGCGCGTTGGTGTCCTTGCTGTACGGTCGTTCTTTAGTCTGAAGTTTGCCTTTCCTGACGTAATTCCATCCTTTCTGAGGTCGCGTCGACAAAAGATCGCCTGTGTCTCGTCTCTCTGAGCCAGTTTGGGCCTCTGTATCCACGAGTGCATCGAAAATTGTCTGTAACCGAAATAAACATTTAATAAAATCTCTCTCTCTCTCTCTCTCTCTCTCTCTCTCTCTCACACACACACACACACACACACACACACACACACACACACACACACACACACACAGACCTTCAGTATTCAGCATTTTTGAATTTTTTTCTTTTTTCTTTTCTTTATTGATTATGAAAATAAAGGTATACTTATTATATAGTATTTCAATTCATGGTTTTATCAACTCGAATTGTATATATTTTCAGATCATTGACGTAAGAAAATGTATTCCATTTGCTTACCGGTTGGTATTGTGTCACGACATTTTCCTCTGGACTCTCCACGGTTGCTTGGTCACAAAGAGGGCTGACTAAAAAAAACAGGAGATGACAAAATTCTTAGAGATTGAACTGTGGATTGTTGGTAGAGTTAGGCCATGATGATTGGATTCTATGGATGACATTCTCTGGAAACCCCAAAACTGATGCGCGCGTGCGAATAAAAAGGTTGCAAAAAATTGCCTTCATCACGAAATCTACGTGGTCATGAAGGTCGAAGAAATTGCCAATGTGACATGGCGAATAATACACTTACCAGTTACTTCTTCTCGTTTTCTTCCTTTACTTTGGAAGTGGTTTAGCATTCTCCAACCTAAATAACCTTTTTCCAATATATTCTTAATGATTGTCATATATTTGCTTCTTTTGCATCTGCTTTATTTTTACGATTTACAGTATTGTCGAAAACTTGTCTTTTTGTAAACGAACGAAAATCACGGATTTAAAAAATGGTTTTTATTGGCCAAACAGTAGCCGTGCAGTCGCAGCCTTTATACGGCTGAATTGATGCAGGGTATCACATAATGATAATCAATAAATAATAACAAACAAACAATCAAATAATACACATGATGATACACATATTTGCTCCACACATGTACAAACACACACAAACATACACACATGTAGAAAGGATAAATCTCTAACGAAAATAAGAAATCTTCTTTTACGAAATATATTAAAACAGAGACGACCCTACCTTTTACTTTTATCCGTGAAGGTGTTTCGTCCATCGCTAAGCTTCCTTTGTACAAGAAATCAAGTAAAATAGTTGTTTTGTTACAAGGTGTAGGAACAAAGCACGCTACTAGTGGGTTTTCAACTGTGACGGTCAACCAAACATGTAAGTTACAACGGAGAAGTCCGGAATCAGTCGTTATGGAACAAAAAGAAAGACGTTCTATGGAACATCGCTGACCACGTCACGATACAGACATTGTATACAGACAAATTGTGGCGTTCGCTACCCGGTAAACATCTTTGGTAAACATATACGTTGCTAATTTGTACACCAAAGTAAATTACGTACTGGACAACAGTGTAACTTTTCGTTCTGTCCTTTATTATAATACTTCTGAAATACGGAGCAACTAAAAAGAGACTATTACTTACAACACCAGTACTTCATTGTTGTTACATCGGAATTACGATTGAATCAGTTGATGTTAAATCAAAAGATAAATTTTAGATAAGATCATTCTGTCCAACACGTGAACAGCAGTATGATATCAAACATAATGATTATGTCCTGCAAATAATATGTAAAAATTGTGAATCATAATTAATATACTGAAAAATGCATGAAGATTGTCAATTTAAGTCTATGTTGTAGAATTGTGAATATTGATGACTTGTGCATATTGTATTTCAGTTGAACTATTTGTCACAGAATGTCCCAAAGGGGGTTACATAAGCGCACACTTTAAATACTTTTATTGCCCCCATTGGCAAATAATATGACTCAATATTGACCGGCACGTCGGCAGAACGTACTGCGCCAGTACGAAACCCGAACTTTAATTTATTTCATGGTTTTGATGTTTTTACATCAGAAACTTGCCTGTTGCGGACGGCATCTTTTCCAACACAACGTTTGAAAACTACATGTACATACTGGATGTCATCCTTAAATACGTGAATGCGACCTTAATCGAGACGTTTTGCCAACCCTTGCGGTTTTGTTAGTCTCCACCAGACTCCTTTTGCAGGCTGAATAGATAGTAGAAATCGGCCTAAAAAGGGACATCAAAAATTGAGATTCTATCGGCGGCCATCTCCTCTGGCCAATGATGTCCCTTTTTAGGCCGATCGATTTCTACTATCTATTCAGCCTGCAAAAGGAGTCTGGTGGAGACAGAACATTCTGCCCACGAGTTGTGATCATGGTAGAACCTTAACCTGTATCAGCCCGCATAAACATCTGTAAGCCGACTTTAATAGTTCTGAGACTACCTGTAGGTTTATGTCACTCAAATATTAGTCGGCAACAACGGAAGAGTTCCTTTCAGAGCTGTCACCCGCCTGACTCCCCATCTCCAAACCCGACGATCTGGTACTCTCGTTCGCAAACGCCTCCTGGCGGCGGAGTAGACGAGCTGCAACGGACATGCTGGTGACGTCACAGGACGGCCTATGGCGGGACGTCCAGATACTGCCGCGACGTGGATCCAGGAGCTCGTCGCCACCTTGCGAGCAGCAGCAGAACAGCAGGGCATCCATGTAGATCTTGTATTTTCTGCTGAGGATGTACAGCGCGATGGGGTTCACACAGGAGTTGAAGCTGCCCAGGGCTAACCCGAAATGGATCCCGCCTGCAAAGAGAAGGTGGGACCGTCAATTAGTTTACAATAAACCTGGGTCAATATGGGGACGAGAAAACACGTTTTCCATTTCGTTTCCAGAACATATCCTGCGGCGGCCATGTTGGAGTACAGCTGCAGCACGTTAGTGCGTTTAACAGATGAACAATGTACTCCAACATGGCACACATTACGTTATGTAACATTGGTAAGGCATGCAGGCATTAATTTGTCTCGGTTGACTCATTTTTGTTTCCTATGGATTGTTTCACTTCAATTACATACCAATTCATAGTTTTTTAATCCATATACCTGTTCAACTACGTACAGATTCAGGTATTCACTCACGAAAAGTAGTGAATGCTGCAAGAAACAGTTTTTAAAATCCATCCAGTAGCTTGAGTAACAATTTCTTGTGTAATATTGTTTCATGTTAGTACAGACTGCAGATTTTTCACTTTTATCCGTAACGTTATTCCTCTTATTCAAATGCGAAATATCATCAGAATTTATCAATCATTATGATTCTAACTTGAACAAGAAGCCATAGGTGACAATCCTCCGTGAAGTTTTATATATTTCAACTCGCCATTCCAATTCGCCTCGTAATTGTAGGGGTGCGTCTGCAATATTACATTGACTGCGAAAGCAGCAACGGCAAAAATACACATTCGTGCATCAACACGGGCATGCCCGCAGACGGCGTATAAAATTGCGTGCCGATTACACAAAGAGAACCCAGTGTTTTGACTGCGAACACGAAAAATCAGCTCTTCACACCACTCCGTCCGGAGGTCCTGACCTCCTTCACGGAGTAACAAAAATGGCAGTAAGTATGGTTAGGAATCACCTTACCTTGGAGCGCGCTGAACGTGCAGATGTTCTGCAGTACGGAGCAGGGCAGGGTGATGCGGAGGATGTTAGTCAGGTGGTAGGGCAGCCAGCACAGGGCGAACAGCGCCACGATGCACAGCACCACTCTGGCCGCACGGCGGCGCTTCGACATGCGGTCGTCCATCCCGCGCGTATTCTGGATGAAATAACGGATGATATAACTCGTTACATATATCTCCACGTCTAATGTAAGGGGATTGGGCGAAAATACTATTCTTGTTGGCTGTGCCTCACTCACTCACTCACTCACTCACTCACTCACTCACTGGATGGCAGATAGGTAACTTAATTTTCTTAACTCAAACGTACACAATATACACGCATTTTTCTTTCCACATATTAAAGGGCTACATATCTTGGTGCAGTCTCGAGCTCATATAAGATTGGTATTACAATGTCAAGAGCTAAACTAATGGTAATCCTTACCCTCAATTTCAAAAGTATCTATCAACAAAAAGACACAATAGCGTTGTAAAATAATGTAGATTCTCGTTCTCATTTACCCTGTGTAAACGGTCCACTCTCATCATGTGCTTGGCCATCAGGCTGTAATGCACCGCCGTGACCGCTAGGGGGAGACAGAAGTACAGGGCGAAGCGAAGCCACACCCTCGTTCGTTGGTACGTCCGCGCGAAGGGACTTTCCTGGTAAAAATGAATGCCGATAACCCAGCTTTACTTTAGGTTATCATTGTAAAAAAAACGGGACAAAACATCCATTTGTAGGGGTTGATTTGACCTTATAAACTTCTATCGTCTATGGTCCGTTTTCTGGCAGTCGGCCCAATCGGTGACTGCTGCGTCCATAACTGTATTTAAGTTATCCAGAACCATGCTCATGTGCGATTCTGGATAGTCCACATGTATCCAGAACCGTGATTTTAGCAAATCTATGTTTGCCTGAACCTAACCCTAAGTTAGTATTAGGTTGGATACAATAGGGAACTACATGTATTGGATAGTGTCTTGGCCTTGCCAATTTGTAACGACTTTGCTTGCCACCGAAACATCTGCATTAGAGAACAGGCTGGCCCACCCCGACGGAGCCAAGAGCTTCGTTCTGTATGCTTCACAAGTAGTTGTGGAGAAACTGGTATCACCTCGCTGAGGATGAACCGAACTGAACCCACCTGGTCCATGCCGCAGACGGTGATGTACCCGTGGTGCCACCTGACCCGGCGGGTTGTGTGTGTCACGGCGGCGGGGACGGCAGCCAGGACGGCCAGGGACCAGATGAGCGCCAGCCGCACGCCCAGCCCGCGCCAGCTCTGAGACAACCGGCTCATGGTGGAGGACACCACCGCCGTGTACCTGGCGTTAAAACAACGGTATGATGAGAACGTGTTTAATGCAAGTCTTAAAAGTGAAAGTGATCTCGAACCAGTTTAGCTCATCATTGAAGAGCTAATCTTCCACTGGTCGTGACAGAGAAGACAGAGACTATGTACAGTATTTACCGATTCATTGTGCCGGGGAAATTCCCCTAGCTCTTTTCGACAAGCACAATGAACAGTGGACCATAGCTTAACGTCCCGTCCGAAGGACTGCGACCCTAAACAGTAGCGTGCATGTCGGGTGAGCGACATCAGCCGGGATTCGAACTCCCAACCTCTTAGTCCAGAGGCAGGATCGCTAACCACTGGGCTACGCATGCTACTTACCTTGTAATTAAACATGTATTATGTAATGTTATAACCTTTCTTCTAGTTGTAACGGCAACCGGTACCCAGAGCATGCATCATATGGTTTGGATAAAGCACGGTTCTTGATACAACACCTACCTGTCCGCACTCAGTGCCATCAGTGACAAGACCGTCACTCCAAGAGACGTCTGCTGCAGGAACGGCAGCAGTTTACACACGGCGGGGCCGAATATCCAGGCCGTGGGGACCGTGTACAGGTTGTAGGCGGTGATCGGGACGCACAGTAAGACGAACAGGAGATCCCCACAAGCCAGCCCGGCCAGCAGGACGTTCGGTGCGTTCCTCATGTCCGGTTTGGTGGCGACAATCCGGATGACCAGCGCGTTACCGGTCAAACCGAGCAGGAAGATGACCGCAGAGAGGGCGATGTGGGTGATTTTGACCGCGTGGTCTACGGTGATCGGGCTAGGACAGGGCAGGCTCGCCGTTTCGTTCGGCCGGGGGACCCGGATTTTGCAACCGGCTTGCTTTTGGTTTGGTTGAAGCGTTGAAGTCGTTGGAAAAGGCGTGTGCATGTGGACACTTGGCGAGTTTTCTGTTATGTAATAGGACGTGTACCCCTGTCCAGGGACGAGTGTTGTGAAACTGTCGGTGTGAAGACCGTGTCTATCCGCAGTAGTAGTGCTGGTTGGCAGAGCGGACGTTATGTTCTTGTCACCCAGCACGGTGGAGCTCCACAGAAGCACAGTTGTCACAGAAAGGACAAGTCTTTTCGAAGCCATTTCAGTGACTTATTTTTGCAACGGAACAAAATAACGGTCTTCCTTTCAGCAATGAGCTTTCAACACTTGCTCTCAGCTGCAGATGAAGAAGAAACAGATCACATGTACGACTTTCGCAGAGGTCTATTGCTCATCAAACGTTTAGTACAGTTTTCTGTTCCTTTAGTGGACCAACTCGCCTGTCCTGTTATCTGTTTTAACACCTGGCCTATTTCTACTCTTTTCAGTCTGTTAGAGGCTACGCTAACAGCCTGGAAAAGACCTACCTTTGTCTCGGACTGCCACTTGCCGTTTCAAACCGTCTATGTCGACTTCACCGCTACCGTGTTTTTAGAATCTGACCACTGGCGTAGCTCTAGCTACCGTACCAACCCAAACACAATAGCAGCCTGGGTGCCAGACCGTTACCAGGGCCAGTAGGTAGGCTAGCTCCTCTGACTCCTCAGCTCCAGGGCCAACATGTCCCAAGGAAACTGTTCAACATTCCCCCGGCCTCAGTTGGACGTCACAGGGTCTAACTGGGGACTGGCCTGGCCCTGGGAATAGTCTGGCATCCAGGCGAACCTAAACATGATAGGAAGGTTTTGTGGTAAACCAAGTATCAGCTGCTTCCTCTAGCCGGTAGACGGTTTACGGGAGTTGAATCCACTCACCGGAAAAACAGATTAAAAAGTTGACTTTATGGATGTCTTTAGAGCCAGAAGGTTGACAAGGAGCAAGACCTTAAGTAACTTACATTTCCTTGTGTTTTCCACCGAACACAATGCGTTATGTCTCTCACACGTGCACGTACATGTAGCCTTGATAAGCCCGGAAAAAAGCTTCAACATATTCTTGTGTGGGCGCCTAAACCGTCTTAGTAACCCTTATTCATCTCAAAGTAAAATCGTACACATTACCCTGTCTATCTAGTTCTATGCCTGAAAGGTTTAGGGTTAGGATCAGGTACGGTTATGAATAGTCTCAACGTATCCAAGAACGTAGATTTGCGTTCTGGATACGCGTGGACTGCTCAAAACCGTGTCTGAGCATAGTTGTGGATAAAACACGGCTCTGGATACAACAGCCTAACCTTAAGTCTCTGTACAAGCTTATGTCATATTATAGACAATACTTACGTTCTGTGCATGGACTTCTTCTGAAGCTGTGATAAGACTGCCTTGCTCGCTGCAGAGACCACGTTATAAGGAAGAATCAACCAGAAATCCACCCTGCTAAACGTCACGTTGGCAAGGACTGAGCGTTAGATAGAAAGACGCCAGTCCCTTTCCCCTGTCCTGCAAAGTATTAATGTGTTTTCATTTCCAACATTCCTTTTAACCTGTGACCCGTTCTGATTTCCTAAGTCTACAGTGTCACGGTTAGTTTGACATCATCTGAGAAACATGTCATGGTTCGTTTGGCAGAACTTGGGAAACATTCAGCAGCCAAGGAATGTCAGGTTGAGCTGGGGAGAATCAGAAGAGACGGAAGGTTGGCAACAAGGTCTTCTTCGGACAGACAACAGCTGTCAGCGGCCTGACCTGAACTTTTGAACTTCGCCTGTTCCAAGTTCTTCTGACTGACACACAATCTGAGTCTAGATAAGGTGTTACATAACCTTTATTCAGTCATGATACCCTTCAAGCAGAGGTTTAGGATTGAGCTTATTTTAGGCGTGTTTTTAGGCGCTTTTGTCGGACTTTCTTTTTTGTATTGGTATCTTTTTTATGGTAGATGTCCGGCACGAATGGATACTGTCTTTACAGCCACCAAAAGATCTGCTTCTAGATTACAATCATGGGTCTGTAGCTTGAAAGTAACAGCCTTTTTTACGTTGTGCCACCAGAGACATATCTTGAATCCGTCCTTGTCACAACAATTGGAGGGATGGTTCGTAGTAAACTTTGGATCATTTTGTGACAAAGACGGGAATATACAAGACATGCATTATACAGGTTCAATGTACAAAGGAGATTGTTATCTAGTCTATGGCTGAATGGGTTAGTACAAGCTAGGATCAGTCACGGTTCTAAATAGTCTTCGTATATCCAAGAACATAGACTTACCACAGGCATGGTTCTTGTCTTCTGGAGACGCGTGGACTATCCAGAACCTTGCCTGAGCACTCGGATTCTCGATAAAGCACAGTTCTGGATACAACAAGCCTGCAGTGGCTTGAAAGTCATTGCCTTTTTTTAAAGTTGTGCCGCCAAAAGACATATCTCGATCCAAAGCAAAGTTTACTACGGACGTTATAGCTAGACATTATACAGGTTCAATGTAGAGGACGGGTTGCTATGACAAGCATAATGAACGATGGAACGCAACTGACAATCTCAACAATCAATGGCATGCCAGATTGTCTGAGTGAGTGACAACGGTCGTGATTCGACCTATTGACCCTCTGGTCCTGAAGCGGGATCATTAACCACTGGACCACACATGCTACTGTTGACGTTGTTAGTGCTACCTTGATATACTAGTATACGGTACACTTTCCTGTCAGGACCCAAATGACCCCCTAAACCCCCTGTCACACATAGCCGAATATGGCCTCCCGAACACTACCGAACTCTAAACACCATGGTCGGGAGCAAGGCGGGAGCAGCAAGGTCGACTGTGGTTGGCTACCCTGGGTACTAGACTAGTATCGGGCCGTTAGCCGTTTTCCTTCGGCAGCCAAGAGCCCGAGGCTTCGCCCTCCTATCTAAATTACCGCTACGGAGGAATTGGGCCCTGGGAGAGTTTGGCCAGCCAACTAGTTGAACTTAAAAACTTAATACAACGTTAAAGTGGACATAACATAATTGGTACATAAAAGTCAACTCAAAAGTACATCAAGTCAACTCCAAACACACAAAGTCAACTCTTGATCAAGAGTACACAAACTCGTGCCTCTGAAGCCTGGTAGAGGCTAAAATAGCCTCCCAGGTCTTTTTAGCGTTAGTCAGAACAGGAAATCGGGTTGGGTAGGTCGCGGTTGAACTGGTGGCACTTCTGTTCACCGTCGCAAATCAAGTCCGTGTCGTCAGGAACCACGCCAGGCATGCTAACATGTTTGTCTTGCTTATAAAACACTTGGCCCCCCTCCGTCTGTATGCCAGCGGCAGCCTGTAGATGTCTTCCCCGAGTGACGACCCGACATTACACGGTTCATTAGGGCGCCAACAAACCGTAAACCAAACTTCACAACAACTTGTCGACACTCAAGTCAGAGGACCGCAGCCTCTACCAGGCTTCAGAACGGCTGAAAAGACTAGAAATCGGTCAAATAGAGAGATAACATGCCGAGGGAGTTGGTCCGCTAGAGAGTACTTTTTGCCCGGAAAGAGTGGAAATTTGGCAAACAGACAGATGATATGCCAGGGGTGTAGTCCGCGGTTCGGGTATGCCCGAACAGTTCGGGTATGCTGGTAGAGGCTACGTGCATGCATTGAAGTAGTAGCCGTTAACCAAATCAATATCTGGTGAACTTTTTAGCTATCTTCAGCCAAAAGATTCTAAAGATTCTAGTTAATAGTAAATACAAATCAAGATACTCCAGTGACTAGGCTAAGGTCAGAAATTATGGAACACGTTCGTCCACTGGTTTGGTTAGGAAGTGCGCATGCACAACAAATTTTTGAGTGCACGTCATCGATCGTAAAACATGCAGTAGGGTTGCGTGAAATGTTTGTACAATTGGAATTTACGTTTGATATAAATCGAATCAGTTGGACAGTAAGTTTATCCAAGATATTAATCACGGAAACCGACTTGCATCAACTCATGGTCCACTCCCGTTTTACGACGGTTGAAATACGCGGGTTCTGGAATTTGCTTGGGTTTGGGTAGAACGGCTTTGACAAAGGGTGATAATTTAACCTGGAATGCTCTAATTTAAGTCTTTTCACCACTTTTTAGAAGTCAAGTTTACCGGGTCTTGAAACTACATATATTGGCGCGTCTCAAAGTTTCCTTGTTCAAGTGGCAGGTATCCAAAAAGATGAAAGCGTATACCTTTGACATTGAAAATTCTTCGGGTTGATGTTACAAATTCAATGATGAAACAGTGATAAGGAAGGAGTTCTAGTAATCTTTTCCGTCTGTCCAACTGAACTGTCACCAGACCTGAAAATAGTGAGGACTGTCGTACTAACTAAGCCCGCTAGTCGTCTCTCTTTCCACCTGCGCTGGTATGCAGCGGCATGACGGGAGTTTTTCGGGTCACCAGAGGTCGCTTGCCAGTGTTTTCAATATGGCGGTGAGTCGGGGTAGAATTTTTCTTCCGCGTTGAATTTTCGTCATATCGGACTAAACCTTAGCACCTACTTTGGCGAAGGTGAGTCTTTTTACTTCCGATCTGACATAGGAAATATTTTCGTGACGTATTTGGCGTTCGGGAACGCCAGAAGTTGGTTTTGAGGTCGACTTGAAGTGCTTGAAAATCCCGCTATGTGTTCTTGAAACCTGTACATAGCAGACGCCCTATAAACATACTGTACTGCTGATCAGTGTCGCGATAATATGGCAATCAGTGCATGTACGTATCCCGATCCTGGTACAACGTAACGTTAGCTATAACCAATTCGGATTCAAAGTTTTTAAGTTTATTGCCGTTCTAAAAAATCTGTATGTAGCCTAGGTATCAGCTGTAGCTGAGGCCCTAATAATAATATGTTGTTGAAATGGACAGGCTTGGTGATTTTCTTCACTTGTGAACAATTTTCACTTGAGCACTTTTCAACCAAGGCCACTCAGTTGATTGCTAACGTACGTATTTTATAACCACAATCAGAAATCTCTATCTTAATTACAGTGTTAAAGGAAATTCTTGTCATATGCTGTGGGTACAAATCATGAACGAAAACAAAACAGATTTCCAGGCTTTTAGTTAAAAAAAAACACAGATAAGTATTGTAGCAACTCTCTGTTGAAAGAGTGTTATTGCATGCACCTTGTAACTCCAAAGATTTATAGCCTTAATAAGTAATGATACAGTAAAAGCCTGTGAGTTATGCATTATATATTATTTAGCTAACCCCTGATTTCTCCCAGGAAATCCCAGCAGTCAGGACAGGAAGAGCCGTCCATATCACATTTCATACATGAAGAATCAGTGCCAGGTCATAACACATTGCAGAAAAAAATTGTTTTGATATTTCTGTGAAAATGCCCTGCAGTACTTGGTCGCAATGACTGAGTACCACTCTGTAATAGCTCTAGGGAGAAAAACAAGTTTTTGAATACCTGTCCTCAATCGTGGTATTATAACTCTGGTACTGTACTAGAAGGCATGAATATTTCTTTCTTCTGAACTGGTTTTAGATACTAAAGCAGTTTGTAATGTCCACTAGTTTCAACCTAGCCTGGGTGCCATCCTCCCTAGTTACCGCCGGCTCCCTACATTTTGTACCGTCGCTAGCTAGCAACAGTAGGGAGCCTGCAGTAACTACGTAGGATGGCATGCAGACTAGACTAGCTCAGACCAGCTCAAACTTGATTGAAAGTGGATTGAGTTTAGCCTGTGTGTCAGCTTTTTTAGCTTTCATCCGCTCCCCAAGATCCACTATCAGCCAAAAGTGGATCTTGGGGAGCAGACGAAAGCTAAAAAGGCTGATACTCAGGCTAGATTGAGCTATGTTTCCTTTCTTCCGATCCCTGTTACAGCAGTACGAGTGTTGAGCCATGGCGAGTAGCAGTGTACTGGCCCACGGACTGGGCACGTGTGTGGAACATGGAGACCTGACTGCTCTCATGGCCCTGCTCGACAGGGTGGGGGTCGACGCCAAAGACGAGGTAAGAGGCTGTTAACCTCTGTAAATATTTTGTTTTTTTCTTTTGTTTTTGTTCGTGGTACTTTTATTATGTTTGCAGTTTTCACAAAGTTGTCACTTCTGTAATGCAAATTTATCATTACTGTTAACAAATGAACTGTTTTGAACAACTCCCTTTTTCTACCGTGAACATAAAGTGAATTACAACATCTGCCCCTTTGAAAATTGCTACTATGATCTTGATGCAGTACTGCATAAATGACGCAGGGGGAAAATGTGTTTAAGAGGTCTCTTACAAGTGCAATGGCCTCTACAATCAAATGTAAATACTGAGCACCAGTGTCCATCGAGCAGCCAGCATCCATCTTACCAACATTTGACAGAATTTTGTCGTACATAATGGAAAATTTTTTTTCCAAATTCATCATCTTTGACAGACATAAATTGGTGTGTAAAGATACAAAAAGAGACTTAATCAAACTACGTTTAGCATACCACTTCCAGCAAAACTTGCCCCTCAAAATGCAGGAAATAGCGTTTCAGAGGGTCAAGATCTGATGTCAACTTTTTCCCAGAGCATGCCCCTAGACCTCCCTAGGATTACGTCAAACAAAATTGAGATGACAGAAAAAATTTTAGGCTGGCTAGAACACTGCAGAGCACTCTATGTTATGGATATATACTCTGGAAATACCCTTCACAATCACATGGCCCAAAGCATTGGGGAGATCCGACCTCCGCCCATTTTGGTATCACAGTACTTTAGCTGGCTCACAATTACAAGTAACATCTTGTCTTTTGTATTATGGGTGACACAAGCTCAATGTTGAACATTGCTGGCGCTTGAAACTTCAGTCAGGGTCTTGAGTTACGAATGAAGTCCACCCCTGCATAGTTAGGATATCAGTGACACCACAGTAGCAGAGGTTTAGCATGTCTGTGGTATACTTGACCTCCAGTCTACATCAATTTGTCACCAAAAATACTGGTTGGCTTACCAGTGGTTAGGAGGCCAGATGATAGGATACATCTCTATGTGACAGGGGGACCTCACTCATTCACTCACTCACTATACATTTACATATCAGGGCTGCAAATACCACCTGAATGTACAGGTAAAATCACCTCCAAGGCTCTTCTTGTACATGTAAGTCACTACATGTATGTAGAGTATTTGTACATTTGTACATACATGTAGTAAATATACAGCTCTTGGAATTCTGACTGTATTTCACACATTGATACAGTGTTCTGCAGTCATTGACTAGTGCAACGTTATCACAGCGTGGCTCGATGTTGTCAATGCACATACCGGTACATCTAGTTGCAAAGACCCCCTCTATAAAAATGCATTTGGGGCTACTGGGTATAAAAGGATGCCTAGACCTGTTTTTATTTTTCTATTTTTTTGCCCTGTCACTTCATATTTTTTCTGAAAAAATCTGAGAACCAACAAATTAGATTGGCATGGCCTTAGTGTTATGTTAGTGCATGGCCTACATTGGGATCAGGCTGCACTGTTGTTGGGGATTACAGGAAGCAGTTTCTGCTGAGCTAGCAGGTTTTGAATGATTTATGAGCCCCTGAGCACAGGTGGTCCCTGTCTGTACTGTGGACTGTTGTAATCTTCAAGCAGATCTTCTGGTGGCTACAACTTAACAAGACAGTATTAAATTGGAAGTATTAAATCGAAAAAAGGCCTGTGCATATTATTAGTGCAATACAACAGTAAATGACATGTCAGAATTCTCAATTATCAAATAATTATAAACAATGCCCACTCTGCTCTATAACATAAGGTGAATTGCAAAGGCTAAAATTTTCTTTACATTACTTGGACAACAGCCACATTTTTGACACCCTGAAATGTGCTACCATATAGCTGTAATTATATTTCTAACTACCAGAGACCAGACAATTACTTGTCGTTAAATACAACTGTGGTGACAATTGCAGCCTGTATTGCCTCTTTATGACCTCCCAGGTAGTGTAATATGCAGTCTTACCTTCACCCTACTGTCCGAGCAGCTTATTTTTAGGCATTTGTATCAGGCTTTTTTTCTACACATACCAATATTTTTTTCACTAGCCAATTCTCAGGTGGTATACTACATACATTGTTGATTCCTGATTTTTTTGCGGTACTTTTATGTTAAACTTTGCGGTTTTCGCAGTTGTGTACCACAAACTTATCATTACCATTAACAAATAATTCGCCAACTGTCTTATTTCTGTACCTGCCGCCACACAGTTACGTGAACACCTCCATTTTTTTTTTCAGACCACGAAGTTTTGCCATTGCGAACATAAAGTGACTTACAGTATGACATATATCCCTGACATTGATACTGTCTTGCAGCCACCAGGAGATCTGCTAGGAGATTACCTTTGCCCTACTAGTTGTCTGACAATAGACAGTGACTGAACTTGTT
The DNA here is from genome assembly GCF_001625305.1 of Branchiostoma belcheri. Taxonomy (NCBI): domain Eukaryota; kingdom Metazoa; phylum Chordata; class Leptocardii; order Amphioxiformes; family Branchiostomatidae; genus Branchiostoma; species Branchiostoma belcheri. The sequence continues at coordinate 292,236 of NW_017804465.1, forward strand.
GAAGTGGGATAAACTTTGCCTCACACATGGCAATAATGCAGGTTGTATTTGTCTTGTGCACTATCTCCTGCTGACGTATACACTTGACACTTGAGTGTGTTTATCTTGTCAAATTTACACAGGTGGTCACAGTACACTCTGGGCCCCAAAATATTTTTTCTGAACCCCAGTCAGGGGAAACAAGTTTTTGAACAGCTCAATCCTTGATATTTCCTGTGTCTCTTCTGAGCTGGTATAAATTTGGTACATCCACCAGTATTTTTTACATCTACCAGTATTTATTACAGTAGTCATTTATCTTTCCTATAGTGTGGACATTTTCTTCTGTCCTCCAGTGACACCCACTTGCAAACATGTAGTTCCTACACGCAAAACAGCCAGTGGCAACATTGTCCCTAGATGACATCCCTAAGTCCAAGTGTCACATTGTACTACCATGCTACTAGTATGACCCTGAATAGAACATGGGTTTGCTCTTGAAATAGGCACAACATATTCCCAATGGAGTCAATCGCGTACGTGTGGTTCCGGAAAGAATGTGCGATTGCCGAGTCCATCCCTAAAGCGGCCATAATTGAAATGTTGTCGCCCTGGATGGCGCGACCCTGCTAAGTGGCAATGACAAACGCATTAGAACATGTGCCATGCCAAGGTCATAGGGGTCGTTGTGAATTATCCCATCTTTCACGGAATATTAAAGACAGGAAATCCTTTTTCTATTGGCTGTAAAATTATAGGTTGTCAGGATTTCTAGCTGGTATTTGTTGATGAAATTGGCAATGGTACTGAGTTTGACAGTGTGTCGTAACATTAGATTTTGCGCCTGTAAAGATATACATTTCGAAGCATTTTGTATGATTTCTTGATATAGATTTTGACAGCAAACTGCACTCTTAGCTTGTAGAAAGTGCATTTTCCAAATTTGAAAAGACGTACCGGTAGTGTAAAATGTTCATAGTATAAAACCCAGCAGCACTGCATGTTGTGTTGTGGGAAGTTTATTTCTTTCCCTACAGCTTCTACTAGTTGTAGTATATATTCACTTTTAGTGTAAAGCCAGCTTTGCAGCCATCCCATTAATTTAAGGCTTTTATGAGCACTTCCCACTACAGACAGTTCTGTCAGACTAGACTAATCTCCAAGCAGATCACTTGGTTGCTACAATAACAATACAGTATCAAATTGGCAAGACAGAAATATTGGCAGGGAGTATCCAATATGCCATGCCCAAAATTTGGCTGGCAAAAAAAAAAATAATTTATAGTATATTGTACCAAAAAAAGCCCAATAAAAACACTTAAAGCACCTAAAAAAAAATACATGTAATCCGAAGCCTAAACCTCTGCTTAGAGAGTAAGACTTGACTTATACATGTATATGCATTTGTATGTGGTCTCTAAACAGCCACTGTTCCTAACATCGCCTTAGGAGCAAATGTAGAAGAATTGCACCCTGCTATCAATAAAAAAAATAAAGGTTACACGGGTCAAGCAATTGCCACTCCAAATCAGACCGCCATCTTTTTATTGGTCTGTTGGATTTGATTGCCCCAGTTTTGGGCACCTCCGGCTGACATGCTTGCATATATTCATGTCTGCGTAGAACACACCTGAAAACAAATTTTACCCTTGTACAAGAAAACAGTGTCTCAAGTCAAGTAACAGACTAACAGATTTTGAAAACTGTCAGATGTTTCAAGTAGCAATACTAGCATTCACTACTTTTATGCGTCTGACAGTTTTCAAAATCTAGCTAGTTGCTTGAGTCACTGTTATCTTATGTATCTCATTACCTGGATGTCTACAACCTTCATGGATATAAATTTATGCCTTGGTTTGAATTTCGAGTTGCAGACAGTTTTCCCAAAGGACAACTGTAGAACAATAGAATGGTTGGACTCAGGGGAAATCAGTGATCCACAGTAGTCTGAAGTGCTTTGGTGGGTAGGAAGAAAATGCTGTTTCATCTGTGAAATATTTGCTTTAACTTCAAATTCTGCAGATTAAAGAAACCAAAAATACAATAGGTTGAAGTACATACATCTGTATATATATATGGATCAGTAATATTTGGCATACAGATTACATTTTTATTGTATCAGCTGTTAGAATTGTTTCCTTATTTTTATTCAAATGCCATTTCACAATTACTGTAAGTTGACATCAGGAATTGATTGACTTAAATCGAGGGTACCTTTATCAAAGTCTCATTAAATAGGCAAGGATGGAGTTCTTTTTACAGTCTCAGTTAATACAAATTTTTATACATTATCAAATCTGTACTTTTTCTTGCATACCTGGTCCAGACAAATTTTACCTGCACCAGTCAGAATATAGGGTGTGTGGATCATACTAAAAATGGTCAGAAACTATTGCCATCTAATTTATCTCCTTTACTTCATAGATGGTTACAGGTATTGGTCATTGTACCAAATAAAAATTCACATATATCTACAACCCTCCAGACTAAATTTTTAGCTTAGGAGCGCATGCGCTCCTAGCCTCAAAAAGTTAGGCGCGCAGGCAAACATTTGGGCGCGCAAACAAAAAATCTGGTCGCGCAAAGTACTTTTTAATTTAGAAGCCAAGAGAATAATGTACCTAAGCAGACAATTAATAATTCTTTCATTATCATAGAAAAAAAATCTAAATTCACCATTTGTACTAAAAGAATTGTGATAAATGAAAGACCAAACAAAAGTAACTGTCTTTAATGTGTTCAAAGTCACAGTCGTTAGACCAGGCTGACTGATATGTCGGTCTCCTAGGCCTCTGCAGGGTTGGACAAGTTTTCTAAAATCCAACCCTATCGGGCAAGTGCATGGTCATTTTCACTTGCCCGAACCAACTTTTCACTTGCCCAAAATATAAATGACATATATCTATGCATTTATCATTGCAACAATGAAATCCTTTTATTTTTGGAAAAAAAACACTTAACAGATAACAATATTAACATTGCTACTCAAACCATTTTGTTAACATTAAACTTAAAGGTACAGGTTTTCCACAACAATGAAGACAATCTTCTTTATTTTTTACAACTTTTCAGGTATTACACTACATGTCTGAAGTAGTTTCATTGACAAAAATAATTCATAAAAAAATAAAAGACAATAAAAAGCTCATGGAAAAAGGACAGAGTAGAAAACAAGGGGAAGAATCTATTTGGAATTGCCTATAATTATTTAATAATAATGCTACACAAATGTCTAAATACCTTGAGTTGAAACTTTGCTATTAATATTAATTATTTCTTCAACTGTATCAAAACAATCTACAACTTAGTTTCAGTTGACCTTTGAACAAATGAAAAGTCTGCACAACAGCGATCTGCCCAAGTTTTCCTTAGAGGAGTTCTAGTAGAAAATCATATCAGTCACGCATTGCCAAACTTCCCTATCCTGCACGCTCCTGGGCCATGAGGGAGGATCTCTTTTCAAACACAAACTTTGCCAACAATCAAATATTTGTTGCTGATAAAGATATTTATCTCCTTGGTTTCCCCCCAAATTTAGGCCAGATGGAAACATCGTGTATGACTACCGGTCGCGCTAGGTCCACTGCACTACACTGCACTGCACAAGTTTTGAAGGCGAGATCTCGTCACCTGACCCCTCTAATGGTATAAGGATATCAAGTTTCGCGAGAGTCGGGCCGCGAGTGCACACCAAATGAAAACAAGATGGCGACCCGGTTGTGTCGGGCTTGTTTTTCGCCGGAAAATAGCTGTTTTGCCGCTTTATTTGCCGAGATAATGGTATCTACGGACTTGTAATGGGTTTTCTGACAAATGAACATGATTTTGCCTGGCATTGATATGACATTCTTACGGGAAAAAATAAGAAATTTTTGCCTCTAACAGCGCTATAGCCAATAATTTAGGCGCACCGTAGCCGTGGCGACTCTTGACTCGGGCTTACATTGCATTACCCTCAGCAAGAGTCGTGGAAAGATCCATTGGCAGAACTGCACATTTCCCGTTGGCTGCTCGATGCTCCGTTTTTGACCCGGTTTTTTGCTGTCCCGAGCTTCCCTACAATATAACTCCACAATTGGCCGGGTTGCCGATGTTCAGATCGGCCTAAATATTCCACAGCGCGACGGGAAAGTACTAAAATAGCTAGTCGGTACATCCGCGCCGCCATTTTGGATATAGTCGGGAATGTCCGCTACCGCCGTCGGGAACGCTCGGTAGGCTTTCCGGTTATGATCGGAGAGTTTTCGGTCCCGCTTCGGTAATCGTGGCGCTACCGAGCGTTCCCGACGGCGGTAGCGGACATTCCCGACTATATCCAAAATGGCGGCGCGGATGTACCGACTAGCTATTTTAGTACTTTCCCGTCGCGCTGTGGAATATTTAGGCCGATCTGAACATCGGCAACCCGGCCAATTGTGGAGTTATATTGTAGGGAAGCTCGGGACAGCAAAAAACCGGGTCAAAAACGGAGCATCGAGCAGCCAACGGGAAATGTGCAGTTCTGCCAATGGATCTTTCCACGACTCTTGCTGAGGGTAATGCAATGTAAGCCCGAGTCAAGAGTCGCCACGGCTAGGCGCACTGCGGATTCTCTGCCGGTCGCGCACTGCGCGACCAGAGTAACAAGTTTAGTCGCATTTCTTAATTTTTGGTCGCATATGCGACCAAAACGGTCGCAGTCTGGAGGGTTGATCTACAATATAAACCCAGTACTTGTACCACTTCAGTCAGGTTAGGTGCAGGTAGACATGTGAAACACCTGCACAGCTCCAATTTTACCTGCACTAACCTGCATATACATGTACTCAATACATGCACCAGTGCAGGTTAGGTGCAGGTAGATACCAGAAATACCTGCACAGCTCCAATTTTACCTGCACTAACCTGCATATACATGTACTCAATACATGCACCAGTGCAGGTTAGGTGCAGGTAGATACCAGAAACACCTGCACAGACCCAATTTTACCTGTACCAACTAACCTGCATATGCAGGCATTTCCAGCCCTGTAGTACTAGTCATATTCAAGTTTTCCTCCCGGCACTCTGTGTTTATGATATCTGCTTGCTATGTTTTCACCTCCAACTAAAATGTCTGCAAACCAAGGAAATAAACTGGTATGCCTCTAGGTCCTTACCCAGTCTCCATAAATTACACCTGGTCCATAATGCTATTGACAGTTTTATGTCTGCCAGAGTCTGGATCTGGTCGCCTGTGGTTTGGGCTATGATGATACTGTCTGTTTTACGAGCGCTTCTGACAATATTGTTATTTATGACCCTCACGCTGGCGCCGATCTAACCGCCGAGATACGAGGATTTTATTTCGGAAACGCTGACCAGGTTGATGTTGGGATCTTGTCCTTTATTTCATGGATGATTACTCGGCAGTATGTGTTGGTCAGCAGATGTCTGAAGTTTGGGGGGTTTTGAATGTCTGGCGGTTATGAGGATTTCTGACTTTTATTGCTGGCGCCAAACACATTGAAGATTAATGGACAATAAAATGCTTCCTGAACGACTAATCGTAGATCGAGTCTGTCTATTCTGGGTCAGAAGCATAACAAATGTGGCAAGGTGGTCTTGTGGTCCGGATTGTTGACTCGGAATCTGAAGGTTCTGGGTTCGAATCCCTGGCAGGCCCCAGTGTTGTGTCCTTAGAAAAGGCAATTAATACCTATATGTACTTAGTATTTCCTCACTTGACTCAGGTGAAAATGAGTATTATTTTATTTCAACTTACTATTTGGTAGAAATCTGATTTGAAAGATTTTATCTGGACTTCAGAGAGATTAGCAGTCCTGAGTGACCAAATGAGGGACCATTACGGTTTAATCCACTGTCCTTAAAATATCCATGATCTTCTTGGAAGAGAGGTGAAATATTGATCCGTGTTCTCTCTCTGTGCCAGTAAATTGCTGTGTGCGGAAGTGTACCACATTAACCAGCAGCCACGGTTTGACTCACTCAGTGAGTAAGAAGGACTCGAATCTTTTTTGTATGATACAATATAATAGACATGTAACTGTATAGTTTTGCCGCATAAGCTTGTATTGTATGAAACAATACTGTATACAATAATACAGTAAAGCCTACATACAAGTGACCACTTCTGTATAAGGTCCTGGCCATCTTTCCCCTCAGACAGTTTTGTACAGTAGGTAAAGCTTTGTAAGACCAGACTGTAAAGTGTAAGATTTGAACCACTTACACCAGGTAGGACCTCTGCTCTTTGCAATTTGGGATGTCTAATGTTCTCATGGTTTACATGTACATATCGCATGTGGTGTCTCTTCTTAAACACAGGACCTCTATCACCCCATCTAACCAAAGCTAGGTACTAATTTTCAAGAGTCAAGACTTAGTGAGGAAATGGTGTAAAGTGTCTGAATCCCAAGGACATGACAGTTAGGCCTGCCAGGGATTTGGACCCAGAAATTTAGATTCTAACGGTAATCTAACCACTAGACCACCTTGCAACACAGTTTTCATGTTGATCTCGTTTTTTTTTCAACCTAAGAACCAAGGAATAGAATTGGCAAGGCCCTAAGCTGTGAGGGTGCAGAAGAAGATTGCTGCATTTAGCAGCCTCATTTTCAGTTTGATTGACAGCTGAATTGGACCGCGAGGAACACGCTCAATCAGTGTTGGAGTCCCGCCATGAATTATTGATTGCAAGAATTAACGTCTCCTGGCAATTCCTGCCACGCAAGATGAAGAGGGATGTATAATTTCTCTGCTTCTTCTTTTCTCAAAGATAGTTCTGACAATCCATTTGGGGTAATTGTGTTAGGATTAAAAAAAAAAGTAATAGATGTAGCAAAATTATTCAGTGTCAGAATTCAATCATGGGATATCATTACAGAGCTTAGGACGCGATTTACACGCAGGCGAAAACCTCTGACAGAACAGAAACTGTGTGCGCACGCAAACATACGAAACCTGCGTACATCTCATTTTTCCTGCGTGTTAATGGCCTGCTTTGACGTATGTCATGAACTCATGGCTAGCTGAGGGCCAGTGTACGATCTGAATGACATATATGTATGCTCATGATGTACGCGTCAAAGCCGACAGATTTACACGCAGGAAAAATCAGTTGTTTTCGTACTGCCGTGTTTTTCCCACAAGAAACTCAGGTCTAACACTGAAATATTTACGCAGAACTTCCCTTTGCTAGCCGAGGTTGCCAAGTTTGTAGTCTCCCCAGCCATCCTGGAAGTCCTGTGTCTTTTGCGCCAGTTGACACGTCCTAACGATGTTTACATGCTCAACCTACCGCAGTGATTCAGTGACAGACAAGGTGACACAGCAGGGGATACAGGCGTCTGTTAACACCTGCATGAAAGGCACCTGTTTGACACACATTCCAAACACCTGTCTGAAACACATTGTGAACACCTGTCTGAAACGTCATGTTTGTAAACACCTGTCTGAAATGTATTCTCAACACCTGTCAGAAATTTATTCTAAGCACCTGTCAGAAATTCATTCTAAACACCTGTCTGAACACACATTGTAAACACCTGTCTGTAATGCACATATACTATAAACACCTGTCTGGAATATTTGTCAATATCTGTCTGAAACTGATTCAAAGCACCTTTTCTGAAACACATTCTAAATACCTGTCTCGAAAGTATTCTTAACACCCACTGTATGTACATGTACAAACTGTACCTGACACAGATTTTTAGCACCTGAGACACATTCACCTGAAACACCTGTTTGAGACACATTATAAACACCTGTTTGAGACACAATCTCTGGATTCGTTATTTGATCAGAATCTGTATTCCTCCCATGTCCTCAGACTTGCTCCTGTGACTTCTGTACTCCAGTGATTGGAAATCAATGAGTATGAAGGCCAATGATTGCCCACAGAGTCTTCTAAGTGACTGTTATCATGACCAAGTTGTCATGTTCGATTTTCTCCCATTGTGGACTATGTCTTAGTCCTGATGGCAACTGGATTTCTGTATTATGTAGTTATGGTTGACTCCATATCAGATCAGGTGAAATGTTTATTGAAAAACCTGTAGATTGATTTATATCTTGCTCATAAGCCAGTGGGATAAAAAAACTTTCATTGTGTCTGGCAACAGTATCAAGAAAATCTAAATGAAAGAACGATAAAAGAAAAGAAAGAACTGGACTGAATGATTTATATTTTAACTACCATATACCAGCAACCCATACCAATACATAACTGTAAAGTTTGAAGGGAAATAAGTCTACCTTAAAATTGTATTATCTGTCCTTAAACTTTTGCTCAGCCATGTCATTTCTTCCACCATTGCCTCAAAAATTGTGGGGAATCTGACTAAACTAGCAACATTTCCCACAGTTAACAGGCTTGTCTGTCCCGTGGTTCTGCAATCCTTCTCCATCGATCATAACCCACTGTTTTGACAGGCTTCCTCGCCCTTAGAGATTTTCCACTAGTGATGATAAAACTAACCTAGAAGTGCTTACACGTAACAGAGAACCATCACAACGACTTTGTCTCCATAGGAACAAGGCAAAACATGTCAAGTCTAATAAACTTGTTAGTCTGCAGGCTCAAGTCTTCTTGCAAAGACAGGAAAGGCATTGGCAGCACTACATGTACATGTACTAGTTATCTACTTTTTTATCGGTCCCTGCTTTTCTTCAAACATTTGACAGCAAGGCTCAAAATCCTTTTTTCTGCATACCTGCACTGGTACAGGCAACATTTAAAGTTACCTGCACCAGACAAGTTTTACCTGCACTACAGTGTCTTTGCTTGTTGTAAAAAATTTGACAAGCTTTTAAGATAATAGTGTAGAGGGACAACAGAAATATCTGCACAGCTTGGCTTTTACCTGGCAAGCACTAACCTGCAATGCAGACTGTATTTTGAACCCTGTAGAGTGTGGAAAAACATTTCACCTTTTATTATTCTAATACTTACATGTATGTTTTACCTTGTGTTCGTGTATTCATGTGGATTTGACATTTGTAGACCGGTACCTGTTTGTCTAGTATGTAGGTTGACAGCATTTTGGTATGGAGGAAAGATTGACAGGCAGAATGCCAGGAGGCCAAAGGTCTTAGAATTTGTCCAGCAGCCTGCAGAAACTAAAAGTCAACATGGGGGAATTCAGGAAGCTAAGATTTCCATGTACTTAGGAAGTACTACTCTGAAGTCCGAAATCTGTAATTTGCTTGTTTTGTATATTAGATGTTTAACCAGTCATCAAAGTAATATAATTTGTGCTTTCCCTTGCTGTACAGAATGGCCAGACAGCACTGATGCTGGCTGCTGAACATGGACAGCTGGAGATGGTACAGGAGCTGATCACCAAGGGGGCAGACGTACATGTGGAGGATGAGGTGAGTCTGAAAGTGTTGTTGTTGTTAGCTTCTTCTTCGAGTCTGAAAATCAGTCTGAAAGTACTGGTACAGTAACAGATTCTTGCAATACAGGTAATACATATATCATCTGTGACCAGACTTTCAACCAAGACCAGGTTTACCCACAGGTCTAGAGGATGTGCTTTGGGACAGCCTCATTGATGAGACATGTCTGCATAACTGCGGTGTGACTCAGTAATGTAGTTTTATACATGTCTACAGCAGGCAACAGACATGCAATTTTGCCATATACATGTTGCAGAAAATCGAAGACAGGAAATACTGGGCACCTTTCTGGGACCTTTGACTTACATTGTAACTTCCTATCAGTGTCGTCATGATGCCTAGCTACCATATGGAAATAACTGTACAGAAACACAGGCAAACACACAGACAGACACACCAAAAACAAAACTTCCATACTCTAAGGTAATATGACATGTATACATGCAGGTGTTTTTTATCGAGTTGAAATTGAAAGACAAGACAAATCTGAAAGGTTTTGCGTGCCCGTCTGCGAATGGGACATCAATATGCCTGTCAAGTTCAACCTTTCAAAAAGCCAGTTCATCATGACAGAAATTAATCCATGTTCCTGATGAGGCACAGGTCGGTACATCTGTGTTCCCCTGAGGATATATCCTGGTTGGGAAATGTAAGAGCCTCCTGTGATTGGAATATTGTCAACGTGTTGTATTGGTCGTGATCAGCATATTTATGGAACCCAGATTTTCACAATATACTCCGGTACATGTACATGTAGCTCGTTTAAATCCAGGCCTTTTTGATGGCAAACTTGTTTTACTTTCATATTTAGAGGTATTGTTTTAGTTGTGTTTGTTGTTTGCTTGCATGTTCATATAGTAGAGTTCATATAGGATTTGGGTGGGGGGAATTTCCTAATCCCAGGCCACAAAAGGTCAGGTACAGGAAGTTAGGTCCCAGAAGCTGGCTGAATGTCAGAAGGAAGTTGGCAGAAGACTGCTGGCTGAGAAAGTATGAGAAAGGACTAAAATCGGAATTAAAGAAAAATGAAAATATTTGATGGAGGTACAATGATTTGTTGTTTTGGATCCTTTTTAATTGTCCAGATTGAATATTGTTGCAAATGCATTGAGAGGATGTCAGGTAGTGTGCAGCCTGGACCAAGTTGGAAATTTCAAGTACAAAATGTTTGGAAATACATGTAGAAGAAGGATTTTGGAATTCATTGAAAACATGTTCATAATTTACCACACCATATTAATACCAAATTGATCCTTATCTGGTACATTCAAGTGCATTAAATAGTCTTGCTGGTCTTCATTAGTAGGATGCAAACAAAGGTTGAAGCCTTCAGTTCAAATCAAAATGAGTCATGGTACTATGGATGCGCATTTATAATGTGTATGTAAGCAGTTTCTTGGAAATACAGGTCATTGTGGCCAAACAAATTTAGATCTGGTGCAATATGAATGTGAAATGTTATGTAACTTCAAGGGACTCTTTTAGTGTTTTTAAATTGGAAAAAAAACTGCAATAAAGACTTGAGTGCAAAACAGTTACGTCAACATGTGTTTAATCATAATTGTAATTTGCAAAACAATAACCTTAATATGAACTTGTATAATCCCTGCTATGAGCTTTGATTGTTCTGCATGTATTATCTGGATAATACAGTTCTATATGATTATCCCCCATAGTCCCAGAATCAGACAGGGGAAATCAGTTCAGTGCTGCTGCTGTCATGTACTTGTGTAAAGTACAGTATAGGTAGACGTCAGAAATACCTGCAAAGCTCCAATTTTTTACCTGCACTTAAAAAGAAGGCGGTACATGAATGTCAAGCCCTAAACAAGTCAAATTGGGATAGCCTTTTATGCATTATTCCTGTAGCATCCTGCCAAACCTTTTCAGAACATGCTTGGATATGTGACCGGCATCTTAATGTTTGGGGTCAAATCTGACATGCTTGAAAACCTACAGGAGCATTTCCACATCTGATGCTGCATGAATCTTTCAATGCATGAGTCACTAAAAGCTTTTTATTCATACATATTCCAGTGTAGTCAGAAAAGTCGCTCATCCAGGCATTATACACATGTATATATAGCCTGATTTTGCAATTTGAAAATTCAACCAGCTACATTTTGTATATGTCAGCCAAAAATTGATACGCTGGCTCAATGTAAAAAGCATATAATTTTGTATTTAATGGTAGTAACTGTTCTTTTTGGAAAAAGGACAATTAGGCCACACCAATTTAATTTGTTGGTTCTCGGATTTTTTCAGAAAAAAATATGAAGCGACAGGGCGAAAAAAAATAAAAATAAAAACAGGTCTACGCATCCTATTATAGGCTTAAATGCTATGGAATGAGCCATGAAGTCAACACAAAAGGCTGGGTTAAAATTTAAACATTGAATTTTGAACTTTTAATCAAACCACTGCAATGATAGATGGGAAAACTGTAATAACTAGGAAGTAAAGGACTTTCCTCAACTGTTGGGGGCAAAACATGAGCATTTTTCAGTTGATTCAGGACCAGAATCAAATTTTTTTTTTTTGCAAATCAGAAAAAAATGAAGAGGCGAATCCGAGAACCAACAAATTAAATTGGTGTGGCCTTATGAATGTAATAGTTAAAATTGGTTTTCTTATTTGCAGTATATTTTAAATGTGTATTCTATCTAAAAAAGTTTTTCCTGCTCCCTAACCCCATAACCATAAAAATTTTAGGCCCAAACACTACATGTACCTTAGCAGGCTGAAGGTTAATGAATTGATGTTAATATCTAAGTTGATATGCATCATGCATATTAAACACCATGTAGGAGTATTGTACATTAAAAATATGTGCTGTGTGCAGTCCTCTTGAGTAGATTAGTGGCTATATAGAATGCAAAGCCAGCAGATTTCACAGACATACATACTTCAGTGCCATTAGGCCACGATAATTTAATTTCTTGGTTTTCAAAATTTAAAACAATTATGCTTGACTGACAATGAATTATCCACCTGAAAACAGATCAGAAGAGAAAGTTTGTATTCGCACCTTAGTACACAAAGTTTTAGGGAGTCAATCTAGTCAGATGCTAGTATGATCTGCAGTTAAGAATTAACGGTGCACACCCCAGTTCTTCCGCGACCGGGGTCCGTGATAGTCCGTTGTAAAAAAGTGACGAAAGGGCTTTGAGGGTCCAAGTTTGAGGTGACATTTCTTATAAACTGCCACGAAGTATCATTAAACATTAACATGGCTGAAGAGTGTAAGAAATGGTGATTTTGGGGTGAAAATTTCTTTTGGCTCCGAACCTTACTTCCGGGTATCCTTGCGCGCCAAGTGTAATCCGCCCGTTTGACCTAGTTTTCGCTCTGTGGCTTCGTAGGGGTGGATTTGCAACCCCTCGCGCCGTGGACTGTTTAGAAAATTACAGTACTAGAATTTTCTTTATAATTTACTCGGGTATAGTCAAGGCTTGGGTCTTTCTGCCAGCATCAGTCATTTCTGCCGGAAAATTTTTTTTTGGTGGGATTATCCTACGCGAAAATTCGCAATTTTGGGCATTAATTTTGGAGTGAAAATAATGTTTTTTCCGTTGATTTTACCAAACTTAAAAAGGTTGAAGAAACCAAACTCAGCTTGTCTTGTAGCTGAAGAGATACCCTTTCGTCCCATATACAGTTATTCTCCTTCCGAATTATTCCACGCCAGAGACGGTCGCTAGATTTGAGGGTGTGCAGCTTCGAAAAGAGGCCCCAAATAAACTGGGGTGTGCCCCCTTAAACAGGTCCGTCCTTCAAAAAATATTAGCTATGGCAGCCAACAAATTGCATTTCATCCAGTAAAGTGTATATCCTTTACCCAATCATGGCGAAAAAATCTTGGATTTCGCAAGTTTTAATATGATTATAGAATGTCATATAATGCGCTGATTTGCCCCCCTCCCCACGCCCCCCCCCTTGAACACGGTCAAACCGACTTCGAAGTGTGTCTACTAAAGATCGATGACGTCATATCTACCGCGATTTCATTATTTGCATTGCCCTGTCCCTGAGGCACCTGGAAACTGCGTATGTACGTGTGCCAGGCGCTCCAGCATTAAGGAGGAGACGTTTTTAATTAAAAAAAGGCCATGATGACGTCATTCCCCTACTTTCCTGTCAAATCTAGTTTCAAGTTCGGCCTATCACGAGATTTCAACTTTCAGACAAATGAGTTGCAATAATCGGAAGATACATCCTCCTGCTTTTATATCTCATCGAGACCGACACCAAACTGTACAGGCTTCTCTCAGCAGATGGCCATTTATACCGTCCTAGCTGCTAGAAGGACGCCGCAGGCCTACAATCTAACCAAATGTCCAACATTAAGCTTCGTTTTCCTGCAAAACAAAATGAATCTCCGCAGCGGAAACACTTGGGTAAGATCTCTTGGTTTGTTCTCTACCGGGTATGACCAAAAATTTCAATATCAACTGCTTCCTGTCAACGTACAGAACTTAAAACCATAGCGATCTCACTTAAAAAGTTCGGCTAGAGGAGGGCATTGTGACGTCATCAGCTAAACTACATTCTGGGTGGTTTATACCGTTTATTTCAGTCAGAACTAGAAGGAAAACCTACTCCATCGCAAGAACAGCCCTCTAGCATTCCTTTACATGGCAAAATCTGTTTATTTAGCATGGTTTAATGCGCTAAAGCCCGTTCCAAAGGAACGGCCCATTGTGACGTAATTCCCATTATGTGCGTGAATGGAACACACCCGTGGAAGCGCAAAATGAGCCTCCCGACAGGGTAACTTTCAACCACCTGTTACTCGGGAAGGAAAAGTCGCAGAAAACTCAAACTTGGCACGATTGATAGACTATGACATAGTTAATTAAAAAACAATGTTAATTAAAATTTGGCTTAATTAACGGTGCACACCCCAGTTCTTCCGCGACCGGGGTCCGTGATAGTCCGTTGTAAAAAAGTGACGAAAGGGCTTTGAGGGTCCAAGTTTGAGGTGACATTTCTTATAAACTGCCACGAAGTATCATTAAACATTAACATGGCTGAAGAGTGTAAGAAATGGTGATTTTGGGGTGAAAATTTCTTTTGGCTCCGAACCTTACTTCCGGGTATCCTTGCGCGCCAAGTGTAATCCGCCCGTTTGACCTAGTTTTCGCTCTGTGGCTTCGTAGGGGTGGATTTGCAACCCCTCGCGCCGTGGACTGTTTAGAAAATTACAGTACTAGAATTTTCTTTATAATTTACTCGGGTATAGTCAAGGCTTGGGTCTTTCTGCCAGCATCAGTCATTTCTGCCGGAAAATTTTTTTTGGTGGGATTATCCTACGCGAAAATTCGCAATTTTGGGCATTAATTTTGGAGTGAAAATAATGTTTTTTCCGTTGATTTTACCAAACTTAAAAAGGTTGAAGAAACCAAACTCAGCTTGTCTTGTAGCTGAAGAGATACCCTTTCGTCCCATATACAGTTATTCTCCTTCCGAATTATTCCACGCCAGAGACGGTCGCTAGATTTGAGGGTGTGCAGCTTCGAAAAGAGGCCCCAAATAAACTGGGGTGTGCCCCCTTATGTTCTTCTACAATGTAGAAGACAAAGTGACATTTTCACTTAATAGAGTAAGGCGAGAAATGCACAGGTTTAACAAATGATTCAGGTAATGTGTCTTGCTAGCCTGCTGCAAAGACACAGTATTGCTACCAGTCCTATATGATTGTACAATATAATACTCAACCAATGAACACTCATGCCTTTTCACACCAGTCAAGATCAGTTCTAAAATTCATAGATTGACTGAAAATTTGTACTGTAAATCTTGAAAGTTTAACGGTGGTTATATTTTTGCAGCTTTTGTAACCTCACATCAAATTCATGACGCTGTGAACATATCTCCATTTTATGACTACTCGGAGCAGAATTGTTTCAACCATGCCCGTAGCCAGGATTTTGAATGGGGGGTTCTTCCCACTGCTTGAGGGGACCTCGAGCACCGTAGAAGGCGCGAGATTCCTCGAGGGGTCCGGGGGTATGCTCCCCTGGAAAATTTTGAAAATGAATCTTCTAAAATGTCATTTTTTGCTTTTGGGGAGGATTTCCAAGAAAAAATTAGAGATAAATTTTTATTCGATGACAAAGGGAGCAGTTTTTCTACGATTCCAGTCCGTCTTTTCAAGAAAAATCTTGGACCTTTACATAAAAAGTGGACCAAAAAGTGGACCTTTACATAAAAAGTGGACCAAAAAGTGGACATTTGAGCCTTGTGGGGGTTTTTTTCCGAACCCCCCGAACCCCCCTGGCTACGGGCATGCAAAACACCACAAAAACCTACTTTTCCTTCCTACTGCAAAATAAAACCAATGCAAAAAGTAAATGAATTTACAGTAGCCAGTCTGTTTCTTCTGCTTTATGCCTATAGAGGATGTGAAATACATTTTCCAGGTTTTCCATCTTCATTTGTTTTACAGACTGTGAAACGTGAGACAGCAGAATGTCTCTTATCTGCAACTACAGGCTGTGATCTTTCTAAAGGCTGTACCAATTCATTATCCTGGTTGTCAGACATTTCCTAGCAAAGATGCATCATAAGGACAAGATAAAAAGAGAGGGCTACATGTAGGAGTAAAACTCCTAAATGTTCTTGATTTCGGTCACAGAGAACTCCTCAACATCCGTTAGTTACACCAAAGTTATTCAGCAACATAAGGATTGTTTCTATTGCCATTGTAAGGCCACACCAGTTTGAATTTTTGGTCCTCAGGTTTAAAAAAAATAATGCTGAAATGGAATTTTTATCTATATAATCAACATGAAACAGAGGAGAATTTTAGCTAGGAGATTCCAGCAAAAGAATCGCTTGGGTTTTAGGGAAGAAAATTTTTATGTATTAAGATGTAGGTTTTATTTCTGGACCCCCATTTTTGTGTTCCCTTGCCGATTAAAGAATCTGAGAATCAAGAAAATAAAAATTGGACTGGCTTGACCTGGCTAGCTCCTAGCCAGATTCTGAAACGTTCACATTCACCTCATCTCATGAATTTGACCTTTTGACCTGTTTTTCTGCCTGTAAATCTTCCATCCACCCATGTGACCGTCTGGACGAACAGACACACAAACCTACAGCTCAGCCATCCAAAACATTACTTCTTTACCCTTAAGTAATAATACCAAACTATTATCTGCAGGATAACTGGACAGCTCTGACCTCGGCAGCTAAGGAGGGCCACCTGCCGATAGTCACTTGTCTACTGGACCGAGGGGCCAATATCGAACATGTAGACATGGTAAGACTTCCACAGGACCTGCTCTACATTTTTATTATGCAATTTTTGATAATTGTTATTAATAATCTTTGTGTTTTCAGTATCACAATGTTGCCTTTAGCTGAGAAGTTGATGAGAGATACAGTTGCAAGATCAGGTCACCATGCTGCAGCACCTCCTAGTGATCATTGTCAAAAATGCAGTAAAAAGGATATTGCCCCCTTGCCCAGTGGCTACTCTCTATATAAAAGTTCCAGTGTTCTATTAAAAAAAAAAAAACTATTTTCATCAAGAAAGCTAGCATTTCAATATGTATATCCATTCCTGATGTATGTAATTTTTTTAATGATATGATATCATCTAAATAGATAGATGAATACCAATATATATCTGTGAGTTATTGAAACATTTTTTCTGACCTTCTTAGGGTGGCTGGCCGGGGCTGATGTGGGCCTCCTACAAGGGTCACACAGCTGTGGCTCATGAGATGTTACACAGGGGAGCCAACCCGAATGTTCAGGGACAGGTGAGTACAACTTACATGCAGGTGTTACTACAAGTGTACAATGTACATGTATCTGTGTCTGTATCCCTGTAACAGGTAAAGCCTACATTGTAGTTAAGAAATATTGAGTTTACGGTTTCAGTCCTGAAAAAACATTGGGTTGGCAAATTGGGATTCCCTTTTTTTTCTTTCCATTTAGATTTAGGTGATCCAACAACTACAGTTAAACAGTGTAAAACTGAATTGCCTCAGCATCATGACGGTCCTTAGGAGTTGTCCATTTCCAAACAGTTTTTAGTGTGAATCAGCCTACGAAATTGTGCCAAGAAATGCCAGTGAATGTCAATATCAGACAGATCTACTCATCCAGAACATGCCATTGGATGCCTTTGAAGTACATATGAAGTTATTTTCAGTGGGTAGTCCTGACATTGTCTAATATGTTTGTTATATGTTTTACCAGCATGGAGTGTCTCCTATCATCTGGGCAGCAGGCCGGGGACACACAGACATTGTGGAGGCACTGCTGAGACATGGGGCCAAACCTAGTGCTTTTGACAAGGTACTTCAAGCAAATCTTAACTGTAACAGTACTGTAGATTGAATGAAAGATCAAGGATGTGTGCTGATGGAGAAATGAATCTGAAATTTATAAAGAAATGGATGTCAATGGCATTATTTTGATGAATGGTTTCTCAGTTGTATTTGTCAGCAATGATGTGATTGAAGTGAGTGAGTAGTGAACAAATCGATGAATGAATGATTACTGCTGTTTGATGCTTATTGCTGTCATGTTTGTTTACAGTACGGTACAAGTGCGTTAGTGTGGGCGTGCAGACGGGGACACCAGGGGTGTGTACGGGCCCTGCTGGACGCTGGCGCAGATGTGGACACAGCTGGGGCGGTAAGTCATTCTGTAACCAAGTTTTCTAGTTTTTGTACTTCAATCTGTGTCATGTAATTTTGCCCATATACAAATTGTACATGTAAATGTAACTGCATAAAGAAATATGTATATTAAGGACATCTTAATAAACCAAACCAAGAAGGTTCTACGTGTATATTCAACAACCAAGGGATTTCACATCCAACATTTCTGTGATGTCACCTTCCATCGTCAACCACCTATTGTTGCCCTGAAGAAAGTGACAGACAGTCACTGAAATGCCAGTTGTAAAAACCTACAGGTTGTTGAATAAAGAAACATCTTATACAGTCTCTTGTCAACCTGACTGAAATTATCATTCAAAGAAGCTTAAAGTTGTGATCTCTCTCCTCCCACAGAAATCTGAGCCTCCCCTGATCACAGCAGCTAAGGGAGGCCACTATGAAGTCGTCCATGATATTCTCAGGAGGAACCCAAATGTCAACTCTGTGGACAAGGTACAGGACAGTCTTTGTGTGATTCCTTCTAAAGCCACATCATTTAATTTTCTTGGTTCATAGACTGTCACATTTCTTGACAAAAATTCAGCAAGAGAACAAGATGAAAACACAGGGCTATGGAGTAAAACTTGCAGGTTTTGTAGAATTACAAACACAATGATGGCACTGTATACATGATAATGTGCAGTACGTGTAAGAAATATTAGTAAGTTCATAATTTGCCTTTCTCCAAGACTACTATGAAGTCAGTTAGCCTGGCTATCAAACCTATTTTAGCTGCTGAGTCTCTTTCATCCTCTCCACAAATAGATTTGGTAAAAGTCAATGGCATACAAAAACTGACCTGTTGCCCTTTTTGTACCCCAGGACGGCCACACAGCACTCAGTATAGCAGCTAAGGACGGACACACAGACATTGTGAGAGAGCTTCTGGCCAAAGGAGCATATCTGAACCTTACAGACAAGGTAGGAAGAACCAGCATTATACAAATATAGTACCTGTAAAATTTTGTAAGAATAGAGTCTGACATGCTTACAAAAGGCCCTCAATGTTTAGAAAGGATATATTTAACAAAAGACCAAACAGGGAATTTTCAATTTAAGTAACTGTCTTTTCCCAAGCAGGTCTTGAGGAGTGGACTAAAGCTAACATGGCTGGACTCCAGGCCATCTTTCCTCACTGCTGAAAGATTCTGTCTGAAACGTCTAATAAAATAAATTTAACTATTTGCTTCCTGTATCTATTACAATGTATGTAAAGTCGAGTGTACGAATGTTCATTTCGAGGTGGCCCCCCTCCCACCCTCAAGATTGTCTGTTTTTCCCCTCAGGACGGTGACACAGTCCTGATCCATGCTGTGAAGGGGGGACACCTGGGAGTGGTGCAGGCACTGCTGGACAGGTACCCTGATGTGGACATGCCGGGGGCGGTAAGTAACATCACCATCATCTGTCTGGGGAAAAGCTAAACTGTTGTATATTGAGACATCTTTGTATTTCAGCACTCTCTACCAAGCAAGAGACATCTGTTAAGTAATTCTCATACATTTCTTATTTATTGTACATGTACATGTACATGTAAGTAGAATCACCATCATTCTGCAGGGTTCAAATTACTGCTTAAATGCACACATAATACACATCCTTTGTGCATGTGAAATTTTCACTTCCTCCTTGTAGGCTATTACTAAGGACAAGCCTCTGTCATTTATTCCTACAGGACAACAAGACTGCTCTATACTGGGCTGTGGAGAAGGGTCATCCCAACATTGTACAGGCTATCCTGGACTACAATCCAAACACTGAAATAGCATCAAAGGTATGTTAACTTCTTGGCGACACCTCACAGATGGAGCCTTTTAGGACATATTGTTATCGTTGTTGAGATTCTTCACTTATCCTTTTGGTTATACATGTATGTCATGGATTGTGAAATCATAAATACATGTAATAGATAGATTGTGTCGGTAAAGTTGCCAGTAGCGGAGTACAGACTCTTTATAACTTTTTTGTAACAAAAGAAGACACTTGATGTTGGTTTGGCAATGAAATTACATGTAGGTCATCTTGCATGAGTGTTACAGGACTTACAGAACATCATGAAAGACATAGAGACTAAGAGATATAGACTTAACCCAGTCTGCCAGTACAGTCTGCCAGACTCAAAGGGGTTGCTGTAAAATAGCCTGGTACTGACTTTTAATATGATTGTAACTACATTTGCCTGTATAGGGAGGAGACACTCCACTGCTGAGAGCCACTCGACACAGAAGCATTGATCTGGTAGAGATGTTACTGAACAAGGGAGCAAAGGTCTCAGCAGCAGACAAGGTATGTGTAGTTCTACAATGCCCATACCAATTTATATCATTAGTTCAGGACAGGGCTCAAAATATTTTTTTCAGCATACCTGCACTGGGTAACATTGAAAATTTCCTGCACCAGACAAATTTTACCTGCACCATTCAGAATGTAGAAAAAATGTTCAGAAACCATTGTGCTTATTTCTTTTGACAGTCAATGCAGCTAATAAAAAGCCACACCAGTCATACATTTGTATATAAACCCAGTACATGGACCAGTGCAGGCTAGTCACTGCTCCAATTTTACATTGTACCTGTATTTCCAGCCCTGCAAGGTGAAAGTACAGAAAGTGAACATCATAAAAGCAGCGGGCAGGGAGGAAAACTTGAATATCACTTCCACATCCCATGAAACACACATCATAATCATTAAAACACAATACACTTAAATCATTAATATACTTGATCACACAATACACATCATCATCACACAATACACATCATCATCATCATCATCATCGCACAATACACATCATCATCACACAATACACATCATCATCGCACGATACACATCATCACACAATACACATCGTCACCACACAATACACTTCACCATCACACAATACACATCATCACACGATACACATCATCGCACAATACACATCATCATCACACGATACACATCATCACACAATACACATCGTCACACAATACACTTACATGTAAATACCTCCATTACCAATTAACTCAAGGAATGAAAGTTGTACAATATATTTCCAAGCCCGATTCATTCATTCATCCATGTTAACACACACAGAGAGGAGACACACCCTTGCATATTGCCATTCGGAACCGGCATCGAATCATCGCAGAACTCCTGCTGAGGAACCCTCGCGACGGCCGGCTGCTATATAAACCCAACCGCCAGGGGGAGACGCCGTACAACATCGACTGTGCGCAGCAGAAGAGCATTCTCACCCAGATATTTGGGGCCAGTAAGTGGAGTTTTCAGTTTTTTTTTAACTTTGTTTTGCCATTTTCGTGGGGTCCAGGAACATGCTTCCCTGGGAATATTCTAAAATCTTGACCCTCTGAAATACTATTTTCTGCACTTTCCCCCTTCCTGTACAGTGCCTTGGTGCATCTCATCCCATATCTTTACACACCGATTTTTGTCAGTCAAAGATGATGGCTTGGGCAAAACTTTTGTCCATCATGACTGGCAAAATTCCATCAAATAACAAAAAGACTACTGTCTAGAACACCATCTGACCTATTTCCTGTCTTTTCCCAGAATACCTCCATCCGAGTGAGAATGAGAACAGCATGCTGGGATACGACCTGTACAGCAGCTCCCTGGCGGACATTTTGAGCGAGCCGACCCTGACCCCACCCATCACTGTGGGGCTGTACGCACAGTGGGGCAGCGGCAAGTCCTTTCTTCTCAGGAAACTGCAAGGTGAGTGAGTGAGTTCTGGCAACCACAAGCATTTAAAAGAGACTTGCTTTGTGTGCTGCGACAAAAGTATTTAACAAGTGCTAAGGGCGCAATGTCATAATGAGCAGTTACTGGTATTGTTACTGAAGCAGTTACTGAAATTATCGGGTACACACAGACTTGATATGTACAGTTCTAAATCAGCTTATGTTGCATCTTGTTGTCTCTCTGCTCAGATGAAATGAAGGAGTTTGCCGAGCAGGAAAGCGAGCCGGTGTTTAAGGTGTCGTGGCAGCTCATCGTGGCGCACGCCGTCCTCAGCGCGGTCCTGGGGCTGGTGTTCGGCCTCACCGTCAGCTGGCTGGCAGGGCTGCTCGTCGGACTTATCACTTTTTTCATAGTTGTCATGTTTCTAGGTAAGTCCTCTCATCTACATAGACATGTATGTCTCATCGTCCTAGGCCTGTCCCAATCTGGAATAAGTTAGATTGTGACTTTCATTGTACTGATGTGTAAGCAGCTCATTGTCTGATATCATAACATTTAATAATTTAAAACATAAATTAGTCAAGGCTTCCAACAACACACCACAGTTACTGTATTAATCTCCCATTTACATGTACATGTACCCACTTTTTGTGAGTCAGTGTAGTTCCTTGCTTCAATGTGAGATATTCTTCCATTGAATATTAATGCTTCACTATGTTATGACCTGCTTTGTACATATATGCATCTATGCATCAACATTGTGATAAAGTCAAATAAACAAATAAACTTTGTGTAAACTATCGCTGAATGTCTGTCCCCACCATGTGTAGTGCATGTGGGATTGGGATTTTAGGGATTTGACTTGCACTAGGCATGGCAAACACACTGGAGTCTTGTAGAACTTGTAGGATTGTTGTAAGCTGTTGTGTAGGGTAGGACTCATTGCTTTGGCTACTAAATTGTATAAACTGACTTTCTGTCCCCATCAGGTATAGTATATGTGGGTTCTCAGGGATTTGACTGGGACTGGGCGTGGCAGGCGGGAGACTTTGTGTACCGACAGCTGTCCTACTCCCAGCTGCTGCTGCAGGTGTGCTTCTGTAACCCACCTGTCATCAGGACTCAACAGGCACTGCCCATCAGGTGAGTTTGGATGGTTCTTGTTCAAGCCAACTACTGTCACCATGGTAACTGGTGTCACCATGGTAACTGGTGCTGTAGCACATACCCAGTAGATTACATTATGTAGCAAGTGGCAGGACAGAGTTGAACTTATGTCACCGTTTGTATGAATGTGTTTGAGCAAGAATGAACACTAAAACAGAGCAGTAGTTTGTTAGACTGGACCATAGACGAAGTTAAGCATTATACATTTACTTTACAAATTTAATGTTACCTAAAATTTCTAGTGGTTGACTGTACTGTATTTTTGTTTCTGCCCGCAGGTTCCTGTTTACGGACTACGCGAGGCTGACCCATGTGGGAGGAGAGACGTCCCTGGCCGGGATGATCGGCACGCTGTGTGAGGCTGCTGAGCAGGAATTCGGCTTCCTCGTCACCAGACTGTTCCGCGTCTTCAAACCAGAACACAGTCAAGGTCAGCAACCTCAGAATCTGGAATTGTGTATTGTGTATTGTGTACTGTCAACTGTCAAAAAACACCACTTGGGACTGATGAAATCTGGTCAATGTGGACAGATGGTCACTTTAGACAGGATTCATAATGCTTGTGTCAATGGGAAGAGATATACATGTAAGCTTAGATATGCTTGTTCGGTCATACAACCGCTTTTCGACAAAGTCAAGAAAGGTGAGGGGGGTCACGGATTGATCACGACAAACAAAAAAATTGTTACATAATAAATAGTAAGTCCATCTTCTTTTTTCAGGTGAGAAAGGAGCAGGCCGGTTCAAACTGGTATGCTGCTGTCCCACCTTCCTCATCGTTATCCTGGAGGTGCTGGGCGTGCTGGTGAGCGTCATCCTCCTGGTCAACTTTCGCCTGGACAACGCCGCGGTCAACGGCTTCCAGATCGCGCTGCTGTCCGTGGTGGGTCTGACGCTGCTGCTGACCTGCCGCGTGTGGTTCGAGGTCCTCTGCTCGCTGGTCATGTCGCAGAAACACCGCGTGCTGAAGTCTGCCACCAACCTGGACAAACTCAGGATGGAGGGATTCATGCATGTAAGTACTGTGATTTGTTATTAAGACACAAATTGCACACTATTCTTCCTGGAGTCCACAAGGGTCATGATATACATAAGAGTGATGATTTAAATCGCTGTGTGGCTAATACAGACAGGGGTTTACCAGGCCCCCATCGTACACCATATTGTTTTTTGAAATGTGCGGTGAGTTCTTTAAAATGCATGGGGTGTGGCTCTCCCCAAACATGGGACCTCTATTCAACATCCTTTTCAAGAGATGTACCCAAACAAAGCTACATGTAGGTTCAAATTTTCACCTTAGTATTGGGAGGAAACTTGTGTTAAGTGCCTTTCCCAAGGGGAAACATTGGGGCATGTTGGTGGATTGGAACCCAAGACCTACATGTACATGTAAAGGTTGTGGGCCAAACTCCCGACCATTAGGCCACATGATCCCTCTTGCATTCAAACATTTGTTTCCTTTGGACTCCCGTGCAGGCCATGAAGGCAGAGGTAGACCTGTTGGCAGGGATGGTTCAGTGTTTCGATGCCTTCACCCAGCACCAGACCAGACTGGTGGTGGTGGTGGATGGGCTGGACTCATGTGAGCAGGACAAGGTAACAACGCCCAATCAATATTTCTGTTAACAAATCAACAGGCACTAGCTTTTTCCTTGCTGCCTTATCTGTGACAACCAAAGTTGGGTACAAAAGCACTAAAATAGCACCTCTGAGCTATTAGACCCAAATATTGAGTGCAAAAAATTACATGCGAAGAACCTGTAAATACTGTACATAGAGTCTCTTTTGTCTGCCACAACCAGTACAAGATAGAGTAGCTCAGTGAGCTAAACTGGTTTGAGATCACTTTCTGCACGATAAAGCATGCAACATGTCTTGTTTTGTTCCTTGTTCAGATCCTGCATGTCCTGGACACGGTGCACGTGCTATTCTCTGGAGCAGACCAGCCCTTCATCACAATCCTGGCTGTAGATCCACACATCATCATCAAGGCTGTGGAGGTCAGCTTCACTTCACTCATGTGGAAAACAATGACTCTGTCCCAATCAGCACATTCGGGATATTTACGTACTGTAGATCTAGAAGAATAATGGTACAGCACTGTATGACATATGCATCAGTGTGTTTCAGATGGGGAAATAATCTAGTGTATCTCGATAGTGAACTTTTTAGCAAGGTTTACCATCAATAATATATTGTACAAATGTACAGTAACTATAAATAGTAGTTGGTACATCCACCAGACATGCAAAGTCTGGATGGACATTTTCCGTCTTCAATTAAAACAGTTTTTCTACTCCAGGTAAACCTGCACTCTGTATTCCGTGACTCCAACATCAACGGCCACGACTACCTTAAGAACGTGGTGCATCTTCCCTTCTACCTTAAGAACCGTGAGGGAGACGTCCTTAAGAAACACGTGGTGAATGGATCTGTGGGCATGAGGTCCGGGGAGTGCTCCCCACTGGCAGAAGAGCCAGCTGTTACATCAGTCGTTGGCCCCACTGGAGAGACTACAGTGCTGACTAGACGGCCGCGGGTTAGTGTCATACTTCAACTTGCATGTATAGTACTAGTTATAATATATAATTTGGCTACTGTAGTAGTAATGTCACTGTATTCTGCAGTATTTGATTGTTCTGCTGTGAGGCGCTCCAACACAGGTGGGCAGTAATTTACTAATCTTTACACAGCATTCCAGGCAGCTCTGTCCAGTGGGTCCACTCTGATGTCCTTCTTGACACTCTATACATGGCTGACATTACTATTGTGTTTGGCTGTGAAGGTCACAAAATGGGGTCCCTACTTAATGTCTTTGAAAATCCTTTTTTTTTCTTTCAATTGAAAATTTTGGTCCAGTTGTGGATACTTTTGGGCTACAAAAAACATGTAGGTTATAAAATTTCCTACCTTCAGCAGTTAAGTGGGCGTAATGATAGATATTCTGAGTGGTTAGGTCTTGCATGGCCAGAACAGATGGATACTTTGTTTTGTACCAAGGTGTAGACTTCCCCTTCTGATCTACTTTGCAGCTGCCGTCACAGAATTCTCTGGTGGAGAGAAGGTCCAGTAAGGTCGACTTCAGCACGCTGGCACGGAGGTTGTCACGCCAACCCTCGCTCTCCTTCACGCCAAAGCGGCCGAACCTGCTCAGCCGACAGCTGACCAGACAGTCGACCTTTGACATGTCGCAGGCGCTGGTGACGGACACGTATTTCAGCGGGGTGACGCCACACACCATGAGGAGGCTGCTCAACATCGTAGCACTTACAGGTTTGTATGTTTGTTTGTTTATTTACATGTAGAATCTCCATTAGTGATACAAAATTATGGTATAATCTTCCTGGATCTTTGTTTACAACACAATACATAGCAATACAATAGCAAGTAATCTTTGCTACGCGTGGTATTAGTTACTAGAACAAGTTTAGAGGTGGGTGAGCTTGCTAGTTGGACTTGAACTTGTTTGTTTTCAGTGGTGATGGTTTTGGTTAATGTGTTTGGTTGGATGGACACAGTTTGAAGAACGATGTTGTAGGGCTTGCGATTACAAGTGTATGAGTAATGACACTGCAAAGGACCTTTACCTTAGCCTCTAAAAAAAATAAGCTCACAGTCATAATGTTTCCAGTATATGTGTATGACAGTAGGAATCTGAATGTATTAGCTTTTGTCCTTCAGGTCGTTTGTTGCGAGCGAGGAACGTGGCGTTTAAGTGGCACCAGCTGGCGAGCTGGGTGAACCTGACAGAACAGTGGCCGTACCGCACGTCCTGGCTCATCTACCAACAGGAGGAGACTGAGGACATGGGAGACAACACCACACTCAACATGTTATATGACAGGTGGGACTCAAAACCTGGTATTTTCCTAGAACTATCAAAGAGTGGAACTCACTGCCACCAAGTATAGTTGGGGAATTATCACTACATGTAGATGACAATTGCAGTTAGATGTGCAAAAATTAGGTGTAACAGTTCATTCGGTGCATATAGCTACCAAATTATTGGGTTTACATGTATCAGGTCATTCGGTGTAATATAGCCAGCTGCCATTGCGCCATGTGCCTGAAAAGCTGGTGTGTTACACTGAAGGGTGGTTATACCGGCTATACAGATACAGATACTTCCGTGCCATTTACCTGCATAGGCTATAGCTGGTGTGCTTTGCTGAAGGGCTTGTGTACAGATACAGAATACTGATACAAACTTACAGATTACTAGTTGTTGTCTTTCCCTTAATGTTGGCTACTTTACATGTATGTACAATTTGTACATGACTCCCCAGAATCTCGGGTAAGATCCCCACGTCCCGGGAGATGGAACCCCTGCTGGAGATAGACGGAGATGTCAGGAACTTTGAGCTGTTCCTGATGAACCACTCCCCCCTCCTGACAGTCAGCGACCTGAGGACCTTCCTACCCTCCACCATCAACCTGGACCCTAACATCAAGACTGTCATAGCAGGTGAGACCTCAGATTATGGTAGTGACTGGCTTGAACAAATCAGAAACTGCATTGCATTGGCATTTACATTACAGTATTACATTTACAATATCTAACTTATACAATAAAAACTATGTAAAATATGGATCCCGACATCAAGACTGTTATAGCAGGTGAGAGGGCAGATTGTCAGGTCTAGTAGTGATTTGGTTTATTTATGTATTTTGAACTTTAAAAAAATTGCTAAACAAGTAAATATAATTGAGATATAACTGCTAATATCTAGCAATTCCATGAGACTAAAATCCACTGTTAAAGATTTACAAATAACAATGAGAGGACATTTATGTTTAGTCTTCATAGTCTTTAGTCTTCATAGTCTTTAGTCTTAGCCTAATAAAATACAATAAAGAATAGTCTTTTATCATCAATTGTTGACCCCTAGCCACATTAACAGAAAGGATACCCTGTGCCATGTGTACCATGAGTTCTGCCCTGTGCTGGTGTCAAAATGGTCAGAATATTCCAGGTACTTAATTAATAATAAGGACATGGGGAGATCAGATCTGACTTCTTACCTTACCTAACTGTCTCTTAAAAGTAGACTCTTCCTTTCAGTGGTGTCAGATCTGCGGTGTTCTGACAGTAGCGTAGCTCCTTGTTATACTAAGGTCACACTGATTTAACATGGATGAGATCCTCTGGAGATCCCCAAAACTAAAAAAAAAAAACAGTGAAAAGAAATGCTGCCAACCCATAGAAATACAAAGTTGATACCGGTAAGGTAACGCAACTTGAAACACAGAACTGTTACACAATGGATAATTCAATCATTTTTAAGTAGGTAATATACGGTATTACATGCTCTGGTACAGAACCTGAAAAGATCACACTAAAGCAGCAACCCAAGCTATCACATCTTAGCAGCCTTTTGTGGCACTTACCGTAACAGTTATGAGTTGGCACTGGACTGAGTTCCAGAATTTTGTGGAGCTCGTAATGCTACCAGGTAATATTAAAAAAAAAATGGATGGAAATTGATGAGTTTGCAGATGGCATCCATAAAATTAAGTCAGTGTGGCCTAACCATGGTGATAGGCAGCACAACTGTTCAGTACATGGAGGTGTGTGTGTAAGAGTACTGTGTCTGTAGTGAAGGATGGCTTGTGTTGTATGGCGTTAATATGGTGCTAACTGTTCAGAGTCTTTGTAGCTGAAGGATAGATTCTTCACTGATTCACTGAATTAAGGTGTTACTCCACACAGCCACAGTGTACGGTAGATAGATGCACATGTACATGTAGTATTTCCTAATGCGTACCCTCTTCTTTTGTTGACAGCAGTTGTCTTCTTATTGTTGAGCTTGCCTCAATGGTGCAGGACATTCGCCAGCAAAAATCTGCAAGAATTCACTACACAATACACTAATGATTCAATTTTCTCTATTGTCAAAAAATAATATTGTTTTGACAAAAAATTGACTTTAATTACTGATTTTCAGGAGAGCATCTCAGGTTCAGCCAGTCTCCTGTTCGGCTGCAGTCACCTGTGCATCTTGGATCAGCCTCACCAGGTAACACAAACAGTGCCACTCAATGACTTCCTTCTTCTGCCTTTCAACCTAGGTTCATCTAATGATGAAATACTTCTCCTGATTTCCTACTGTTGACTCTGCTGGCTGGGTACTTACAATGTACCCTGTACAGACTTCGCTGAAATCTGCTGAGAGTCTTACCTTTTTCTTCACAGCATTGCTGAAACCTTTTTCCTGGTGTCTATATGACAGGAGATATCCTGATCTGGTGGTCTGTTTCTCTGGTGATCTTATCAAGGATCTCATTCTTTCTCTTTTTCCACACAGGTTGAGTTACTGGCCTTATTCTGCAATCCCTGGGACTTTTCCAGTATCTTAAGTTGTCTTTCTTATGATTTCTTACCTTATCTTCTTCAACCTCAACAGTACTTACTTTTACATCTCTTCAAGACTTCAATCTCTTAAGTTCCACTATATTCAGCAGGGTCTTCTTTAAGTCTCTGCCTCCTTCAAGTTTACTTTCTCTGCAGAAGTAGCAGCAATCCACCGTAAGAACATGTGTGTGGCAATATACAATATTGTGAAGATCTACTTATGATTTATAATTTACGTGTATTACTGACGGTGTTTAAAACCTTCAAAAAGCCACATTTCTACTAAAATCACAAACCCTGTTACCATTACAAACAGGGGACTATTCCTTAGCCATTGCCTCAAAAAAGAAGTTGTGTTGCTTGTTGTTGTTAATCATCCTCATCTGAGCTTATAATGCTTGTGCAATGCATAGAGAAGTACAATGTATGTAACTAGAAACATCAGATAGAATTAGAGACTACTAGACACCTTGCTGCCTACATGCTGTGTGTTACCTTCGAGCACTAGTTTGCAAGATAAATCAATCTGAAGTGGTCTCCCGCCTTGTTCCCAGAGCACTACGGCCCTTGTCCTTTGCACTACCCCCACACCCATGCTGAAACACACGTGCACCGCCGCCACACCCCCTCCCCCATAGGGAGAACCCTGTCCCCCTGCTTACGCCAGCCAGACGTAGGTTATCGTAGGGAGCCTGTCTCTCCTTACTCTCGCCAGACGTCTGGTACCGTGGCTTCACCGTCAGGTATAGCGTGATGTGTGCAGGGTGGAATTTTCTCGTGCTTGACCTAATTTACTTTGTACAATTACAGTGGACAAAAACCTGTCGGTATGAAAACTGCATACGCACACAAGTCTACGAAAACTGTATGTCAAACTTTTCCTGCATTATTGTGAATCAGCTTACTTTGATGTCAAGTACGCACGTTCAGATCGTACATTACCTCAAAAGCTAAAATACATCAAAGCAGGCCAAATTACTCGTGGGAAGAATTTGATGTACATGTATGCAGTTTTATATGCTCGAATGCATACATAGTTTTTGTATTGTCAGGATTTTGCCCGCATGTAGGTTTTCCTTTTCTGCTGTGGTGATGGGGTTGAATTAAACATTCGAATGAATACATCATATAATACTTCATCTTTATCTCACAATAGAATGCTTCATATTCCTCAATCAACATCATAATAATTATTATAATGTCTTTCATGACTAATATAATCTTTCTCTGACAAGGATTGCAGTGATTTTTTTCTCCCTTTGAAATACAAAGAGTACTTATCGGTTTTAAATCCCTTAATGCCTGACATTGTAGTTGTAGTGACCTTACCACAGTCTTCTAAGTGTGTGTGTTTGTGTGTGTGTGTGTGTGTGTTGGTTTGATTTTCTTCCATGTATCTCTTTTGTAATCCCTCTACTGTTCTGCCACTTTCTTCCCTTGCCTGTCTTACAGTGTACAGGTGCATACCTCAATCTACTTTATATGTACTCTCCAAGCAGAGGTTGGTGGGGACGATTGTGACCTTTCATCTTAAGCCAGGTTTTCTGTCACAACTCCCCACCACCCAGAAAACGGCATAAGATCACAATCTTTCCTACCAACCTCTGCTTCAAGTATTAATGAATATATATAATTGTTTCATCACTATCCATTCTGTGACTGTCTTTCTCCTAAGAATTACATGACTAACCTCTTCCTTGTACCCTGTCTGTGTTACAAACATGTACATCGTCATGTAGCTTCTTCCTTCCATGCTCAAACTTAAAAACTTTTAACCGTCTATCACCATTGATCTGTTGTCTTTGTTCCCCACTTCTGTTTTTATTCCCCGTCCCTCCTGTCTGTGTTACATACATGTACATGTAAGACATACATGTAGGAGTGTACATGTATGTGTGAGGCACATGTGTGTAAGACACGCAGTGACTGACAGCCTCTGAGCTGAGCGTTGGTCTCCCACGCAGATCTGTACGAGACACAGCTGGAGGCCATGTTGGAGGGGCAGCGCAGCGGATCATCGCACACGCTGGTCAGCGTCGGCAGTACAGCTGCAGCTGCAGGGGCAGCAATGCAAGGTATGCAATAGCTACTAAATGTATCAGAAAATCCAACCAGAGACATGTGGGATATAGATTCAGTCACGTTTGGGACACAAAATGGCAAGGAGTATTCAAAATCACATTCAGGATCACATCAGTTGGCGTGACCATTCATGACGTCACACTTAAATAAAGTTCACTTAGCCTTGATGAAGATGATGAAAGATTGCAGTAAAATGCTAGTTAATGGATGTGGAACTTAGAGAACTTTGTTTAGAAAAAAACGTGTGTGTAACTGTTGATGACAAGAAAACAGTTACAGGGAACAGTGTCTACAATGCAGTCACAAACGTACAGGAGTGTTATATGACTAGATTGTCATTTAACACAATTACTTCTTAAGAATGTGGTTTCCAAGTATGACACAAGTATATGACTACATGTAAATGTATGACTGAGTCTGTATACCCCATCATCATGGCATCTACATTGTATAGCAGCGACACCTTTGCTGTGTAATGTGAACCAGTCAGAATTTCCATGAGGAAGGTAACAGATGGTAACCAAAAAGTTGGCTGAATAAAACACTTGGTTCAAGTTGGTTATGTATAAAGAGTCTCTTTATTCAGTAACATACCAACCTGATGAAACTATTCACGCTTAAGATTTCTGTAACATGAGGAAAATGATGAATCTCTTCTCAGCTGCTCCAATAGAAGTGGTGAACCCCCTGGCCGGCAGCAGGACGTCCCTGCACAGTAAACCCCCCTCCGCCCGCGGATCCAGGGTCTCCCTGCTCACCCAGCACGAACACAAGTCCCCCCCTCCACCGCCGCAGCAGCAGCAAGCCTCTGCCACAACCACCCCGCTAACCCGACCGTCTGCGCTGGCTCTCCGGTCATCACTGCACACCATGCAGGTCAAGGTACTGTACTTCACTTTGTCGTTGCAAAATTTCACCATCTGATGAAAATGGAAATGTTAACAGAACTTAATCTTTGTGGTGGTGGTGGAAAGTAATGATAAGTTCAGAGTATAGATTAAGTGTTTTCAGTGTAACTTGAACAAGAACCTAAAATATGCTTATCCAACTTCAATGAAGATTGTCAATATCTTTGAAGAAAAAGGTCACTAAGTCTTACTGCTGTGCTCAAGTGTTCTGCAAGGGGGCACTGTAGTGGCAAAGGGACACTTTTGAAGAAGATGAAGATTGATGTTTCCTACATTGTACATATGCTAGCCAATATTGGCTCCTTAGTTTTTAGTGCCTTTAAAGATAATAAATGGGGGTGACTGGTCTGCAAAGTCTTCTCATCTGGCTACCATCAGTTTTTAGAGTGCTACATTTGTACACATGTACATTATGATGTCCTTACAATACTATGCTCACTATTCTATGCATGGCTACCTGCTGGTCAGGTTTCTATTTGAATGTGGTGCATCATTTTTACCTCTAACAGCTAAGCGACAGTAAAACTTGACTACCAGGATGGCACTAAAATTGTGGTTTTTGCAGGAGTATTTATAGCTTACATGTATATTGTTACATGTACGCCACAGAAGGAAATCAACATTTTCACCTTCGGAAAAGATTCTAAATCAGTGTTTATTTTATTTGTGTGTTTGTTTGTTTGATTGTTTGTTCGGTTGGTTGGTTGGTTGGTTGCTTCTTTGCTTAAGAGTATTACAATATTTTCAGTCTGAAGACAGACTATTATTTTTTACCTACTTTGCTAATGGTCAGTATACGTATAACACATAACACAAAACATTAATGCCAAATGTAGCATGCCAACATGTGGGTTTATGTTTGTCCTTGGATGGGCTAATGATGAAGGATCTATTACATGCACGACTGAACCGCACCAGAAATAACAGGCTCATACCTGCTGGGACTGGCATTCTGGACTTCCAGGCATGTCAAATGTATCAGAAGGACTACATTAATTTTGTATTTGTCAACCCTCTTTGCATACTAAAAACATCTTCTATGAAGGCAAAGACTCTGTTGTGTGTATCTTTGGCCATAGTTGGCTGTTGTTTGGGAGTAGTAGGGCATTGTTGGGAGTCAAATTTGCCAAAGATTTGACTCGAATGTAACTCAATTTTTTTTCAATTCCTATAGAAGGTAGGCGTGGCCTGAAATTGGTCAGACTGCTTCTGAAGATCAGCTTAAACGTTGGTTGTTTGGTGGTTGGGGGAAGATTCTGAATGTATAACGGGCTTAAGGCAAGGCATATGGTATGTATACTAGAAAAACAAACCTACACTTCTTAAAATAAAGTTAAAAAGCTAACCAACTGAAGGTAGATTGAGCTTCAAGACAATGACAAGCGAAAACATATGCTTTGAGACTTACAAAAAGCTATTTGCTTATTATGAACCTTTTAGCTTTACCATATGCATAATCACTAAGTATTGAAGATTACATGGAACCCCCAGGTGTACAGCAATGTACCTGGACATGTAGGAAACATGCCATCAGGTTGCCTGGGGACCAGTTTTAGGCAGTTCTCCCTGGGATGTGTGCAGACATACAGGCTCCACTGGCAGGAGTACTATTGATTCTGCTGTCTGATAACCCAGGCTGATCTAACCTGTATTGAGAGATAAGTCCACATCCCAACACTCAGACTGGCCTGAGCAGTGGTAAACATGTTGGGATAGATTATTCAGTAAATTTTGTGTAATTTGACTGTTATAATGGCACAGGTGGGAATTCTGTTGAAGACTTTGAGAACATCTTGTCTGGACACAATCACATTGATTTCATAACAAATTTACACTGTATAATTCTTTGTGCAATTAATCTATTCTTGTGCTTTACATACAGTCTGAACATACGTGTACCTGCCTTTTGTGATTTTCCTACATTTGTAACTCAAGAGTGTGTACTACTTACATGTACAAATGTATATCACTAAATGCTTAGCTACATGTACATCTACTCTTGACATATTCATGACAAGGATACAGCAAGAATATTATGACAGAAGGCTTCAAAATCCCCTACGACTGACAAAATGTAATGTCCCCATGAAATTGGCCTTCGGATTACAAAATCCAGGACAAAGATTTAGATGACCTTGCACAAGAGAAAGGTGTCGTCTGCTTGTTTGTTTTGGCCCATTCATTTCATTTACATGTACATGCAGTTTAAAGAGTCTGGTTGTGACTTGATTATCAGGATAGAGTTCAACAAACTGGATTGCTATAGACTATTCAATCTGATGAAAGATAGTTACATCTTGGCTCTTTCACAGCAAAGTTATTTCCATTGATTTTTGTTCATCAAATCAAATCAAAGTCAGACAGTGTAATGAAAATCGAGAGCGCTTAAATGCCCATTCATTTAGATTTTCCTCTTGTTTTTGTTATGACTCTAAATCTTTACACAATGTAAGTGACACATATACAACTAATCCAAGACCATCCAAATTATGTTAGAATACCCAGGACTGGAATACCACCACCTGCATATGCAGGTTAGTGCAGATAAGATGGAGCTGTGCAGGTATTTCTGTTGTCTACCCACACCAAACCTGCACTGGTCGATGTACATGTACTGGTTTTATATACATCTATCATATACAAGTCATATAGGTGTACATGTATATAGATTTTTATTTGCTGCATCAACAAAAAAAGAAATAATGGCAATGGTTTCTGATCCATGCTTCCTAAGTTCTGAATGGTGAAGGTAAAACTTGTCTGGTGCAGGTAACTTTCAATGTTATAACCTGTGCAGAAAACAGTGTTTCAGCACCAAGGACAGAGGCATGTTCAATCCTGGATCATACTGTTCTCACTATAATCAAGCAACACACTGGAAGAATTAAGGGATAATTTCACATTCCCATTCTGTCATTTGCGTCATAGATGCCCGATGCCATCCTGGAAGCATTAAACTAAATCTCCTTCATGGAGGCCACATCAATTTCATTTGTTGGTTCTCTGATCTTTTTTCATAAAAAAAATGAAGACATGTGACAGGGAGAAAAAAATAGGCCAGGACACTCCATGATAGGTCAACATACTAAGGCTGGGTTACAATTCATACATTTTACAATGAATTTTAAACATTTAATGAAACCACTGCATTGAAAGATGGAAAAAACTAGGAAGACTTTCTTTAACTGTTGGAGCCAAAATATTGAGCATTTTTGGAGTTAATTCAGATCCTCAAATCTTTTTTTTTGCTACATGTAATCAGAAAGAAATGAAGAGGTAAATCCAAGAACCAAATTATTGATTAAGTTGGTGTAGCCTGATATATACTGCTAGTAAAAATGACATGTAGGTGAAGTGTGGGTTGAACTTGAGCCTTGTATGTGCCGAGTTGACCTTGTAGCCATGTCCAGATGATGTGAACTGTAGCCAGTGGTGAGTCATCCTCCCACTACTTCCATCACATTGCCCTTCTGTGTGGGAGGGAAGCTCACGTTTGCTGTGACTCAACATTAAGGTTTATCTTAATTTGCAAGTCAGTTATAATGGAATCAACGAGTCTCAGCATTACTTCAGCAAATGATCTACAGTAAATGATATTTAACAATTATAGGGAAGGAAATTGTTACTCAAGAAACAGTACTGGATACAAAACTGTCAGCTTTCAAACTCCATCCAGTTGCTTGAGTAACAATTTCCTTGACAAGTGTACAATGTATCTCATTACCTGGATGTCTAACCACCATTGACGATAAGTATTATGAGTGCATGTAATAAGCACAATTTAATGAGAAGGATATATTCCTCAAGCTTGCAGAGGACTAAAAATCCTTTTTTTCTGTTACCTACGCAAGTTGCGTAAAAATTTACAAGCAAATAAAATATTCTGCAAATACAAGCTATTCTTCCTTCCCTTTTATTTGTTCCATTTCACTTATGACTGACTAAATTGGCATTCATAATACCAAGTGTAAAATCTTGCAATTGTAAACTTGTATATCTATCCTGCAAAATTGCAAGTGGTCTACATTGCAATTAAGAATACTTGTCTCCAAATTGCAAGTTTGGCTACAAAATCAGAGCAGTAAAATGTCAATGAACTCAGCAAAAACAAATCTTGTGTTATCTCATTAGATATTGATTTGTCTTAGAGGATGATTCCAGGCTATTTCTATTCATGTGTTATTGGCATGTTGTCGGAAGATGCCAATTGAATGGTGCCAAGTTTATTGACCATGTGTGCAATTAAATTTCCCATGTATGCAAATTAACGTATTGACCGTCCCAGGAGAAAACCAGTTTTAATCTGGTGCCAAACCAGTTTATTTCCACCTGATGATTTTTTGTGAGGATCAGATGCATACCGTAGCTTTTGTCTTTTGTTTTCATTCTATTTGTTAAAAAAATATCACCCAAAATATGCAGTTTCAGCTGTGATTTGTAGTGTGTTTTACTGAAAAAAGATGAAAAACAATGATGCATATAAATTTTTGCGTAGACTTTTTCATCTATAAGTTAACCGCTACTTGGCAATTTGATCACATTTGTACACCACTGTGTGACAAGGTGTCCACTCAAGGGGAGAAAATACATTAATTTTGTTTAAAAAACAGGTGGTCACTATATAGACAGGATTTTTGCTTCAGTGTGAAAAATAATCATACAGACCGTAAAAAAGCTATTACAGTCTGACTGCAAGAAAGTCTCAGACCAGAAAATGTTGATCCTCATCGCCTACATTGTCAGCACAGTTACTGTACATGTACGTTAGGTGTGGCAATCAGATATATGAGCTTCCCAGTTGTGCAGTGAAGCATGGCTCTTGAATATTTCACAGTTTCTGTAGACGGTCATATTCCATCAGTTTGGCGACTGCCTTGGGAATTTTGAGTACTTCATCAACGTCGATACCTGCATGATAGGAATGTTTTTCAAGGGTGTCATCAAAAATTAATAATGTACAGTTGCACATGACTTACAGCTCAGTCAAAATGCAAAATGATGAAAAAGAAATGAAATTTGGTAAAATTAATGTTCTACATGTACATGTATATAAAAGCAGTCCTATTCAAAAACGCATAAAAGTTGAGTTTTATTGCAAATCTGTGGGAACATTGTTGTAGAGTCTCAGTCCTAATTTATAAGAGATACAAGTTAGAAAGGAGTTTTTAGAGTTTTGATATATTCTTTAAAGAGGGATTCCCTTATCCCTCTTACACACAAATTTGTTTTTGTTTTGTTTTATTTTGCATAACCGGAAAACTGCATTTAGGTGTAACGCACCAGTTGTGTACAATAAATATAAGCTGCATAAGACTGGACTGTAAATTTACTGATTACATTTCAAGTGCATGCGAGTGGACGGAAGACTGGTTTCCATAGTGATGGAATCCTGAGCTCATATTGGACAGATTTTCATGATGATTAAAAATCCTGCACTCTTATTGGACAGATTTTCATGATGATAAAGAATCCTGAGCTCTTATTGGACAGATTTTCATGATGATAAAGAATCCTGAGCTCCTATTGGTAGTTCTGGGAATGGTTCTCTTGAGGTGTATGGCCACAAGCTCTTGTGGAGGAGGCCCAATCAGCCGCTGAAAGTGAGAGATTGACAGGTATAACACAGACTAGAGAAGCGGCTAGTTGAATCCAGCCCACACTCGACTTACCTTTACTCACGCAGAACCTGATAATAGTTTTGTTTTGATACAGCCCACTCTAGCGTGGTTCCTGCTAACCTCGGTGTTAATCACTTTCCTTGCTCGGCAGCCCACCTGACACATTCTCATCAACTCACGACTTATTTTGGGCTTCTTAGCCTTCCTTTACGACCGTTTAATGGTTTTGTTTTGATGTGGTCTCACTCGAGCATGCGAGCTTCATGACTTGGGTTTTGATTAAAGCGCTGTTTTGTGCAAGAATTTTCAGGCCCATCACTTTCATGTATATTTAGCAACATCTGTTTATCGTGATTTGGTTTTTAAGTACTAGATCCTCCCTCTTTGTTCTAAGGAACTTGAAAGACATTGTCGAAATGCTAACTTTAAATGCTGTGTCTGTACAAATTTAACAATTTTCAGGTTCCATTATACCATACCTCTTCTAACACATGGCAATTACGGGGGCTGTTGACTATGCTAATTTTATTACATTAAAGCAAGACGAGTGAATAGAATGATAACAAGTCATTTGCATCTGAGGTATGAGATCGAGTTTAACAGCTGTTGAATAAATAAAAACAACAGTTGCTTGTGCACATATGGTAGTTTAGAGAGATTATGATCCTTTGCTAATTTCTGTTTAAAGCCATCATTATTGAAGAAACTCAACAGAATGTAACATTTTCATGAATTTTTAGTGGCTTTTTCTTCAGTTGCCCAATAGCTTTTTTAGAGCCTTGACAAGTACAGGGGCTGCCAATGAACTGATGAATAGGATGTGTGTGGTTTTTATCTTTAGTTACTGAATTGATAAATTGGATGGATTTGAGCCCTTTTTCAACTGAATCGAATGGCATAGTGGCTTAAGGCTGGTAGACATGAGATTAAAAAGTTACAATCCGCAGCAGTCCAACAATGTAGTTACTAGACATTGTGTCATAGACAAGGCACTTTATACATACGACTTTCCTCACTGCACCCTGGCATAAAATGTGTACCTGACTTCGGTTGAGGAGGTAAAAGGCAGTGGAAGGAGAAGGATGGACTCTGTCTTCCAATGCCATGGTCTAGATACAACAACCCACCGCCCCTACAATGTACATCCTCAAAAAGGCTATGGGACTACCTTTACTTTTTGTTTTACCTTTTAAAACCATGATTGATACACCTGCACTGTAGTGTAGGTACATGTTAATATCCTGCTGTTCAAGCCAAATGTAAGGATGATAAAGATGGTGAAATATCTTCCTCACATTTTGATAGCAACCGTGTCGACCCGGACGGAAATTGCGAGGTTTATTTGTAACATCGGTGATCAATATGCACACGCCGCATTGGGTGCAAAATGAAGCCTCTCCAGGAGTGGTGCAGTCAATGTTTAACTTGACTGGGCAGGAGAAATGAGGGAGTTACAATGGGATGATGTTAATCAAGCATACATGAACATCCAGAAATTTGACAAATGTTACATACAGTGTTACAAATGTTCACAATATTGCAAGATAATACAATGTACTTTTTCAAACGGTTGCAGCGTAGAGTGAACCAGGTAATCTTTGTAGTAGACTATCCAACTCCCCCAAGCAGAGGTTGATAAGGAAGATCATGACTTAATTTCTATTTTACATTTGTATGTACCATTTTCTGACAGCCAGCCCAATCTTTGGTGGCCTATAATTGGATAGTGCCAGTTGGTGATGACTTTGCCACTGAAAGATCTGCTTGAAGATTAGAAAGAGACATACGAATACTTTTGAATCAGCAATCTTTCATCAGATTGGTTATGCTAGAGATGCCCTAGCCTCCTTGGAGCATCTGCATTTATTTTGCGAGGGGAGCAATGATATATGTACCTGATTTTTTTACATGGGCTAAGGTTCTCTAATGCTGCAAAGGGAGTTATGCCGTGGAGGGAGTCACCTTCTAGCGTGGACTATGCAGCTCTCCCCCGATCAAGGCCCTCTCATGAAAATACTCTAGCTTTAGTGAGCTTTAGCCGCTCGTAGAAGCCCATCTAGAAGTCTGCACGGGAGGCTACCTTGCCTTGCCTTGCCTATCCCATTTTCATGCTACATACTCCTAAGAGATGAGACATTATTGGCCTCTGCCCTTCTTAAATGTCCAGAGTAAAGAAATCAGAGCTGTTGAGGTCCATGGCTGTTGTCCAGAGTTTGATCATGTTTTGTGGCAGGAAGGGCCTCAGACATGATGTAAGCAGGGGTCGGAGGTCGTTTCCTGCCGCCCCACTGGTGGCTACAGTGATAGCGGAAAACTGGAAACCTGGGATTTCCCTTTCCTTGAAGAATTGTTTGTCCTCATGTACATGTTACTGTACTTCTCTATGCACCATTTATATGCTGCATGTGGACACCCAATGTGCCACATGACTTTGTGTATGCAAAATCTAGAATTTGAATTCGGAAAGTTGCAGGTTCTTTGCAGAGTCAATCTTGGTTTAATTTTTTTTGCAGAAAGTCAAAGAGAAAGCCTTGAAAATGAAATACTCTCAGAATCTCTTGTCTTTATGTTGAGCCTCTTTAATTGTATGCACATACTTGTATAGATGTATAACAAATATTTGAAATCATCATGCATATGAAATTAAATAGGTCAAAAACTGAAAATATCCAGCATAATAGTCATTACGTTCTTTACTCTAAAATTCAGTCAGTATCATTCGTTAAATGAAGAAATTCCTGAAAAGGCAAAAGAATTTGGAAAATGATTCTGTGTTGAAACTAGACCGATCACACGACCAACGGTAACCCGCAAAACCCCCACTGTACACAAACCACATGCCTGACACAGGAAGGAGCCTGGCTGGGAGGACTAACCCTGTTGTGTCTTGTGGCTTGAACTTTCACATCGGGTCATTCCTGCAGAATCTTCACCTTCTTGAACTTGGCAAGCCTTTATTGAGAGTACATGGTTTGCAGATGTCAATATGTTCTTGACATGCAGAGGATTCGTGTCAGTCTAATGCCACATCAAATTATTTTCTTGGTTCTCAGTATTTTTTTAGGTAAAAAATATTTAATATAGAAATTTAAACCAGATACAACAATGTACAGTGTATGATAAATACAGAAGAAAGCTTGAATGTGGCTGTATTTGTTTAGAAAAAATGAGAGTTACAAAACGAACAGTCATTTTTTTGGTACATTTATATTACTTAATGTGTATTGGGCAAAAGTCATTCAGAAATGGCAAGCGTACCATGATTGTTTACAGTTGACAAAATATCTTACATCGTTGACAGTACATGTCAGCTTGAGCAACAACAGTTACTGATACAGATCTTGTTCAGTAGAAAGGAAACATGTACCATTTATATGGTGCTGAGAATGACTTCTGTCATAAGCCTTTTAGCCCCTGTATATACATCAAGGAAACATGATGTAGGCTTGTGTCTATTTTTCCATTTACGCATATGAGTCATCGTACTATAAATAGCCCTTTCCTCTGTACATTACAATGTACGTCGATACATATGACAGGACCACCTAAAGAACTTCTAAGATGAACAAACTACTTCAGATCTGTACAACTTTGTAATCTCAAAGCAGATCTTTTGGAGGCTGCAAGACAGTTGGCTGTGTCCATTTGGCTTGAGTATAAAAAGGTGCCAGTACAAAAAAAAAGGCCTGATCAAATGAGCCATCAAATATGTCAAAAATAAGCATAAACTTCTGCTTGGAGAGAATTCGAAGATCTTTTGGTCTGCAATTAGAATGAAAAGAAAATTTGTCTAAACAGAACTTTTTTTTACCTTTCCAATCACAGTTCCATAACACTTTTCTGCAGATAATTATAATTCAATCACTGGCTAATCACACAATGGCCTCTTTTCCTCCTGTTTGTAATTCAGCCAAAAAAAAAAAACACTTCCATTCCAACATGCAAATGAACATTACCATATCATGAGCATGGTAGTCATGGCAACAGATGTGCCCTGCCCAATCATCTGACCCTGGTACTCCAGAGCTCTGCGATGTGTGACAGGTAGGAGTGATGAATGAAGATAAAAGGCGAGCTTTACATGTATATTACACAGTTTGATTGAACGGGACAGGGCTGTGGTTATTGCCTCCGCTTCTAGAGCAGGAGGTCGGGAGTTCGAATCCTGGATGTTGTCACTCACCTGACTTGTGCGTTGTATATGTTATATGCTACTTGAAAAGAGTGCAGTCCTTAGAATGGGGCATGAGGCTTATGTACATGTAGGTGCTACTTACATGACTTAACTACATTGTTCCTGTATAGGATATCAGGAACATACAGTGTAGTGTCTATCTTTTTGACACAGCCAGTGGTAGATCAGCTTTTCAGTAAGCTAAGCTGGATCAATTAAGATTTTACTAGAATTATTATTTTTTCCGTGGGATTAAATCTTAGGGTGCAGATCTTATCACTGCTCAATGCATGTGTGTCTCATGTCGCTACTTTTGCCTTTTCCTTTTCTTTATTCGTGTCAAGAGTTATTGTTTACTGCAAAAAAAGTTATTTTCTACTATGAACTATTTTCTACCATCAACAATGTCTTTTTTGACCTCCATTTTAATTTTATTCATTCTACCGTCATTTGATAGACAAAAATCGGCATGTGAAGATATGGAAAGAGAAAAATATGACCAGCAAAATGTATTATACAACTCTCGAAATGCAAGAATAGCATTTCAGAGGGTCAAGGTTTCAAAATTTTTCAGGGGGAGCATTGCCCCAGATTGTCAGGCCTCCAGTGCGATGCCTTGCACCTTCAGTGCTGGAAATGATGTTTTGTTAAAGAAAATTGAGATGCTAGGAAAAAATTTCAGCCTGGCTAGAACACTGAACCAGAATCCAATGAACAAACAGTCCATCCACATTCATGACCCTTGAGCAGCCTATGGTTAGTACATGTATATTTACCACATGCCAGGCCCTGGATTATACGGTCCATTACTTCCAACCCTCGAGTAAATAATGAAAGATACATGAAAAACAAACAGGTCAGTCTGTGTTTACTGTGCAGGAAATGCAGCATCACTTCCCTTGAGGATGTCCAGGGATGTTGTGTGTCTGTATGCTGCAAATTATGTTACTGTCTACTGAGCAGATGTCAGATAGGAAAATTTGGGGATCTTCTGATTTGCCCCCATTTTCTGATAGCTTATTTAGTGGTCACATCTTGTTGGCCAGTCAGAAACAATCATGACTTTGGCACTAAAGAATTGTTTGAAGAGTATAAAATTATAATCATACATGTACATAGCTTAGAACAATCATGAATCCATATAATACACTTCCATGCCCATATGGAACGTATAGTTGCCAGCTTGGAGTATAGAGTTTGACATGGTGTTTCCACTTGATTAACAAAGACTAGAACATGTTGACGGACATGTTGCAGTTTAGTTCTAGATGCACAAGAAACCCACTGTAGAAAACTGTAATTGAGGGCCCTTCATTCAGCACAAGCATTAAGCTAAAGACAATTGAGCAGTTTTTGCAATACAAATGTAAAACTACTAGACAGTACTTTAAAAGAAGAGGATAATTGGGAGAATTTAGACCTTCTTCTATGTATTGTTTTCTGACAATGGTAGGGGTCTGCTGAAGAACAGCAAATCTTTGGTGGTCTATTGGATACTTATATTGTAGTGTTGCCTATAATTGGATATCACAGTAACTGTTGGTTATATACAACTTTGCCATTGAAAGATCTTCTTGTACGCATTTTTACAACCTTCAGCACAGTCATTTTTTCTCCACTTTAGCAATAACATCTTACAAGTAGTTAACATTTACTCAGCAGC
The DNA here is from genome assembly GCF_001625305.1 of Branchiostoma belcheri. Classification (NCBI taxonomy): domain Eukaryota; kingdom Metazoa; phylum Chordata; class Leptocardii; order Amphioxiformes; family Branchiostomatidae; genus Branchiostoma; species Branchiostoma belcheri. Next base: position 335,925 of record NW_017804465.1, read on the forward strand.
ACTTTGAGGAATTTCTTACCACTATGACACTGATTCTCAGAATTTGTTGTTTTTTGGATTTTTTAGAAATATGCTTGACTGGAAATGCCTAATGAAATGACAACTTGACACTCGGGGCGATACATTTACTAGTATCTCAGTGTGTACAGTTTTGTGCAGTCGTATCCAAGTTTTCCACCCTGTTGGCTGCTTTTGTGATGTCAGCTTGCTGTATTTTCATCTTGAAATGTCTGAAAACCAAGGATTTAAATTGGTGTGGCAATTAATATGTTGTATTGGGTAACACTAACAGCTTGCTTCCAGATGTTACACCTCCCCGTTTCAGAATGGAAAAATCCTATGCAACCTGTTAAATCTTGGAACAGACCATTGGAAATTTAGGTAAATTTGTTTGAAATAAGTACCAACCTCTATGCTGTCCAGGAATTTTTGAGTCAATTTTTTGGTCTCAACAGCCATTTGTATGATTTAATATAATTGTGTCGGTTGTTACTGCATCAGCTTTTCACCGGTATTGTCAAGACAAAATGGGAGATGCTGCAGTCCCCTGTTTACTTTGGCACAGTCCAGCATGGTTCAATGGCCCTGGAATATTGGTGTGTGCACTGGAATTGCCATGATCTCATCCTCAGGCTAGGGTGGGTCCCATGTGACATGCTAAGGTAATGAGGAAGTCTGATGTATTCATCCTGTTCACAGGGGAGAATCACTAACTATTCGGGGGAGGACTGCTGAGCTGTAGAGTTTAATGTTTTAGTCAATATAGAATTACTCTTTAGAGCAAACTTCAATACATTTCAAAGATTTGAGATTTAAAATGGCAGAATAAAGATGTCAGCTACATCCACTTCTAGGTCAGACAAACCCACCCCTTTGGGTCTGAAATGTACCATCCCCAACCACCCTACTGCATTGCCAATATCTTCTATTTTCATTCTGACCCAGTGCCAGGTTGTTTGATTTGACACCGGGCCGGCCCCTATATGGGGACTGATCTGCATAATTTCGCATGCAGGCCCGACCTGGGCGGGAGCCAAAGATGCATTGCAGAGAGCCGGATAGTGTGTCGTCATCAGTGTTTCCCCCCATGCTGAACACATCAACGTCCTGCCTCCACTCCCCTCCCGCCACATTGCTATTCATGTAGAATGTTCAGGTCCCTTCGGATTTGCATGGCTCTACTGTCCTGCGCGTGGGGCTTCCACTGAGTGTTCATTCACCCGGAGCTTATAAACCGGTAGTCTTCCGAATTAAGCCACGGTGTTGGCGATTCGATATATATTTATATTTATACACATATAAAGGTCTTCCAGTTGGAATAACAGCGTCACGAACCATGAATACTATGACGAGGCGAGAGCGGAACAGGTAGCCTTCCTTCCCGATGACGGTGGACGTTTGTGAGACGCAGTGCCCCCCGTGTGTCGACGCCTCTCGGAACGCGCAGATCGTTTCACCGATGAATTCGCTGAGCTACCACCCACCTATCCTGGGAAACATGCAGTACCACAGCAAGATCCTTGCCAAGTACATGAAGAAATACCCGGGTAGTCGGATTCCGAAACTCAACAACAGTGCTTCCTCTTCCTCCTCGAGCTCCGAACACGGCAACGGTTCGACGCAGCAGCCGCCCAATTTCTACAAGGGATACTTTGCCACGAACAGAGAGCTTAAGGATGTCAACAACAGGATAACAGACCTGGAGAGACTACTCTCCAACAGACTGGAGAACATCACCAAGAGGTGGACGGATTGTCTCAGGATCCTACGAGACGACATCTTCCTGCACATCTCCTTACTTCACGACAGGATAGACAGCCTGGAGGCAAAGGCATGAAAAACTTTTCTCCTTTTTTTAACTTGTACATGCACCGTGTCATTTCATGCATACTGTTGCTCTTTCCACGGTCATACATGTACGTAACATGTTGTCATCATAAAGGGGAGGGGCAGGCTTCAGTATTATTTAGTAATTTTGAACCAAATAATTTCAATCCTTGCGTACTATAAAATCAATTTCAACAAGGACATATGTGTGGCTTCAAAACAAGTCTGCCGGCCTGTTGTTGTACCCTACGCAAACCCAGGTTGAGGCCAGGGGTGAATGTGTATTGATATTGATTTCTGTGTTAGAGAAATCCACGCGTGTATGAAATATGCACAGGAATTCCCTACCATACTCCTTCATTTGTAATCCTTAAAATTTTTTACTAGCATCCTTAGCATTCACATTTTCTTCTACAACATACCATTATATGAGATATATTATCAGACAAGAGCTTATGATTTATAAAGGTGGGATTTTAGGGAGAGGCCAGGTTGGGTGAATCATGATATAAATGATTTATGGCTGCAAACTACACAGTAGCTTCCCTCTGACAAGTTTTATCTAAACAAGTGATATTTGAGAAGTCAGCCTGTTGTTCAGGGGAGTAGGACACACATGTGACAACCAATTATTTCAAAATGCGTCAGTCATTTCGACCAAAAACATTGTTTCTTTGTGAATAGTCGCTTTCAGTATGTTGTGCTTTTATTCATGTAGAACACAAAGCTGGTGTGTAAAACGTCTTTGTTCTGTTATTGGGTTCAAACGTGGTGAGTTATACTGCTGTGGGTGTCAGAGGTTGGCTAAAGAGGGACGTGACATGGGGGTAGGGTGTGTTGCAGGCTGAAAATGATCCCAGAGTAACAGTGCATCTGATCCTGCATGTTTGTAAAGTGGTGGGGGCTCATTCCACAGAGGTGACCCTGGTGTCAGCCTATGTCTAACCATGGCCTGTATGCATCTGCAGAGCCTATCTTTGTCTAGAGTGTTGAATCTTAGCCTCCACTAGGCCTCCATAAGGGGTCACATGGATTGTATAATTCTGCAAAACTAGGGTGAATATTTACTTTATTATTGAATTTCAGACAGCTGGGTTCCCATTCAATTCTGACAAATGGCCGTCCAGACTACAAAAATGTCAAATAAAATCATCAGTATAACAAAGAAAATAAACAAAATCGTACCATAACTTGTGAAAAAATTGTAACATATTATATTTTCAGTAACAGAGTATGTAATATATTATTTGCCAGGGCAGTATGCTCACAGAAAGTGTGACATATGGGAAAAAAGATTTTACTTTTTTTTTCTAGTTAGACTAGTTGAATCTGGTGAAGTTTGTTGCTTTTTTTCTCCTTTCAACGTCATGAAAAAGCCATAAAACTGCCTGCCAGATGTAAGGGAGGTGCCTCCACATCTGTTAGGTAGAAATGTATAGCGCAGAGGTCAGAGAGGAAACTCTTTATTTATGCTGATTAATTTTTGTCGACCAGACTTCCGAATTCATCCCACCACACCAAAAAATGATAGCCATTTATATCAATTATGAATGATTAAAGCAGACTGGGCATCATATATCTACAGGCTTCATGAATGTTAGGCAATATTATTTTCACATGTTAGTGATGAGAGGACAGCCTTAAACTACATGTACATGTACACGTAGGGCAGTCATTGACCAGGGATGCACAACAGTTTTGGTTAATATGTGGCCTTTCATGCTACAGGAGCTCATAAAACTGTTGCATTGTTTTAATTTTCAGGCTAGGTTTTCCAGTGACCATTCCACTACAAATGTATAACCTACCAATATGCCTTTCCGATGTATTATTAGTATACTACAGGATTGTTTCAACCTCGAATTAGAAACACAATAAAAACCTCCTTTTCCCACATACCACAAAAAAAAGCACCATGAAAGTCAATGACTTTACAGTACTTGGTGGCTGAACCCAACCTCAGTCTGTGCCTCTCCTCAGCTTTGAATATTTGATTCCTGCTGTGTAGCACTTTTGCATGCTCCAGATATCTGTAAGTTAATGTACCATTCGACTGGCATGTCGATATTGTTCCTCGGAATCATCCATCCCCACCCCTCGGGAGTTAGCCCAACACCCAGGGGAGTAGCCAGTCTCGACTGGACTTCTCTGGAGGCTAAATAAATGGTAGAAATTGTTCAAAATTGTGTGAATAATTGATAAAAAAGTTGTACCAAGGACCTTCTATAGTTTGCTAATCATTCACAAGTATCTTGTGTCTACTATTCCTTTAGTCTAAAGCAAAGTTTTATATGTATGAGATATTGCCATACCTTATGACATGTACATGTACATGTATGTGTATACTGTACCATATGCATTGCTGTCTGGTCTAGATAAATAATAGAAATTGTCCTGAATAGGGTGATTAACTAACAAGAGGATTGACAATTTGATCATTAAATTGGACCTTATATTTTCAATTTACTACATGTACAATGTCATGTTACAGTAAGATAAGACTAGATGTCTGTCATTGAACATTGTGAATTACCATATTTTAGCGAGTGTCGTGAAGAGGTTAGGAGAAACTGGGAAATACTGGGTATTCAGTTTTATTTAGCTTTCTCTTCAAATCATTGTCCTGATATGGGCTGAATAACTGATACACAAACGATGAAATAATCTGAAAAATATCCCTGCAGACCAGATGGTTTGATATTCAGCCAGCATTGACAGCACCCAGGTCAGGGGAGTGTCCACTGTGGCTTTCCCAGACAAACACCCGAGTTTGTTCCAACACAATCTGTTTAGCATTGATCTTGAAACAGAAGACATCTATTTTGCATTGACGTTTCTTGATGCAATGTCTCAGAATAAACGACTTGTGTCTTTATATGAGCGAAACTAAAAGGCATGCCACAGTCCTTGTGGTGGATCTTTTGATCTTCAAACAGAGGACATCTATTTTTCATTGACGTCTGACTCAATGCCTCAGAATTAAACTTTAAAAGACATTATATTTTTTTTAATGTCTTACATGTACCAGTGAAAGTAAAAGGCACAGTTTTTGGTATGGATCTTACTTTAGAATAACCGAAGACATCTATTTTGCATTGACGTTCACTGACGCAATCTCTCAGAATCAAAGACATTTTTCTTGATGTCAATTTCATCTTAGTTCAGCATTGATCTTAACAACAGAAGACATTCTGTTTTGCGTTGACGTACACCTACGCAATGTCTGTCTTATATTAAAGTCTGTCTTACGTCTTACCAGCAAAAGTAAAAGGCACACCGCACTTCTTTTCGGTGAACCGTCAAAGTTGACCCCACTTTGAGTGGGTTTGTGTTAAAAAGGCAGTGTTCTGTGGATGTTAAAGATCTGGGCCCATGCTGGGTTTGTTATTAAGGGTTTCATTCAGCAGGCTAAGCAGGTGGCTGTCAGCTTCCATGCCAGTCATGTCACCTCGTGTGGTCTGCATGGAGATGAAGTCTTTTCAGCATCGTGTATTATGTTACTTTAATAGGGTGGAGAAAACTGGTTGTCAGAATCCTCTGTGGGGCCCCATTGGTCAAACAATTAGAGTAAGGGATAGGTGAAATTAGTATTCGTTTATTGAATGAATGAATGGAGTCTTAGACCTTTATTATACATACATACCCACTGGGTTAAGTACAGGTCACAACAAAGGAATAGCTTGTTATCATGCATACATACATACTCATGGTCAAGCTAGCACTAGCACTGTAGTCTATGAAATAAATTTGACTTCAGACATATTTTAGGATCAGAGGTTTGTCTTAGATCATTGAAATGGTAAATTTGTCTGAGTGTATAACTTACATGTACGAAGTAGGGAAACATTGATGTTTTCAGTCTTTAAAGTTCAACTCTCTCGTTGTTGTATAAACTACATGATTCTACTACAAAATGATGTTCATCCTCTATAATTTAAATTACGTACAGTATTGGCATCTATTACCTTACACCTGCTTAGACCTTGAAACAAATGTTTGTTTCAATCCGATATAACACATAATATGCATCATCAATGAATTTAAAGTAAACAGAAAACACAAAAAGCATTACTGTTAAACTCCAAATTCAAGGATTGCTATAATATAATGTGTGTTCATTTGAGTGTCTGGAGATAAAACAATTTCAGCTCCCAGTCTGCCCATATGGGTGGATAACAACGGAAGCTGGCAACATTTCAAGTTACGTTGTGCGTCATGACTGGATTATTCAAGGAATCACCTGACTCGGGTTTTTTTCCATGTCTACCAGATTGTTTGTTTGTTACAGTAAAAATATTATCATAACGCAGGTATCATGTATTCTGGTTACTGAAAGGCAATTGACATACAATCTATCATCACAGACTCTTTTCCTATACTTGGTATGTACAAAATGTAGATTTCAAATGACTTTCAGCTATCCTTAGCTTCCTGCATGTACATGTAGTGTGGTATGTTGGCTGAAACCACAAAATATGTCAATGTTATGGGCAAAAGACAGAGAAGCTTTAACGACCCCTCCCCCATTTACTGCCAGCAACAGACAAGTTGTATGAAACAGACCTGTGATGTAGTGAGACCTGTATTCTAACTATTTCACACACAAACACTGGCCAGTGGATAACTTTACAACAGAAGTGCCAACAAGGGTATTTTGAGCCATGCCGGTCACGCAACAAGACTGGGAAGGGAAAAGAATTGTGCAATGGGACAGGAATAGAAACTGTATACTAGAACTGTTTGTTACCACAAAAATTGTTTTTAAGTATCATCATCGAGATGGAGGATACCAGGAAATGCTTGCATTAGGCCGGCACTTGCTGCTATGTCCTGCGTGTTGCATGTTGTACCCATAGGCGGATTGCTTTCATAGTGCAGAATGCAGAGCCACATGCCTGTCATATCACGGGGTGGGAGTGAACTGATTGACGACTGCCGGCTTCTGGCATTTTGGGCGACTCCCTGCTCCTCCACTGAACAAACAGTTGATCGTTTGTCAATGAATTAAACACACAAACTGTTGTCATGATCAGACATCTGTTTGTAAACATTGAGATAACAGCAACAGTAGGAGATGTGCAAGTGATATTAGGATGGTTTGTTTCCATATTGTATGTCATACATGATGTCTATTTAGATGATGCATTAAATTATATTTGTTTTTGAAAAAAATAACGGTGGTTATTGAAGGCCCTTTGAGTACAATGTACTATTTAGTACATACATGTAAGTACTATATTTGTTACACGACTTTCTGGTTTTCCAATAATCTAGGCCAACATTGTATGGTATGACTAAAATGTTGAGGAGAAATAGTTACAATTGGTAGAAACTTTGACATGTACATGTACATTTTTTTGGAATTAGCTGATTGTAAAAATGCTGTAACGCTCAGTTGTAGGCACATTAATCAGCTAATTCCAACTATACAACTTAGCGTTACAGCATTTTTACATTGTACCTTTCTTAGTTGATATACATGTTTGTTTGTTTTTTTAGTAAAAGAGGTAGAGAAATGTTCCTTAGCAGTCTTTGTAACCCCTGCTTCTTCTATTGATCAGTAATTAATCCTCACTCTCAGTGAGTCAAACTTGACTCGAGCATTGATATTTCTAACTTAGAGAGAAGAGATGCAGTACCAGTAGTAGTTTAGTGCCTAGAACTGGTCTCTTGGCTTTGCATTGAGCAAATTCCTTTAGAAAACATGTAGTAGAAGAGTCAAACTTAATCTTCTTTGAATTCTATAGCTGCATTCTGTTTTCTACAAATTACGACTGAACAAATTACAACTAATAGCTTTCCTTCCTCCTCTCTCATCCCATAGAATGTAATTTGATCTGTCCATGAATATGCCTGTCCTGTTTTCGGATTTACCAAATTTCCTCCCCCTCCCTCCCTTGGGATCACTCTGCCCATGTCTAGAATACTCCAAGCTCACAGATTGTCACAAGTAGGTCAAAAGGAGATCCTTTCCCACCTCCTTATTTGTCAAGATGAATCTTAAGTAGGTCTCGGAGGAAGACAGAATGCCTGTCTCTAATAGAAATCCTTGTTTACACCATTTTTGTAGGTGGTAGAATTTTGATGTGACTGAAGGATTTAGTGTGTGTAACTGTAAGGAGATGCATTCTTGACACAGAGTTCAAACTAGATGCACTGAAAAAGCTCAAACCTTCACAAAGGTAGCATGTATAGTGCAGCATTAGTGCCATTTGTAGAATTTACATTTTGTACATTCCTGAATTCTGCAGTTTGTAAAGAAACTGCAAGGGACATTTTTCTCACTTTGACCAATTCAATGGTTATGAGATTTTGAGAAAAACTCCAGTACCCTAATCTTGCCAAATATTCAACACCTTTTTTCTTGGGCAAGGAGGATAGAAAACCTTACTTGGGGCAATACCATATCAAGAAGATACATACCGGTATTACAATGTATGCGGTTGTATTTTATACTGAAAGGCAACTACGTATATTGTAATTGTATAACTGGGAAATGTAAAATAACCCTAATGATTACAGTAAAGGTGTTACTTCCCCTATTGTCAGTTCACATTTCAGTCCTTTCAATGGTTGACAAGTGGATATTAGAATTCCCCTGCATGTGTTTCCTCCCTTGGGCTTCAGGTCTGACGCTTTTGTCATCTGATTTTCCACCTGAGTGCTCACCTGTACAGACCACACCTGCCACAGCGCACCTGTTCAAGGTGGTCGCAGCTGTTTGGGGTTTCATTGGCAGTGGGTTAAAAGTGATGACCTCCAACATAATGGACTGATTTAAGATGTACTATGGAGTAGAATGGCTAGGTATTGAGTAGAGTGGCCAGGTATGGAGTAGAATGGCTAGGTACATTTTTTATGACTAAGGGGTTGCAGGTTTGATTCTGGGCTTTCCTTGCTAGACGTTATGTACTTGTTAACGGCACTTAACATAACTTTCCTCACTCCACCCAGGTGTAAAATGGGTACCTGACTTCAATTGGAGAAGTAAAAGGCAGTGGAAGGGAAGGGATGGGCTCCACCTTCTAAAAATGAGTACCATGCCCTAAAACACCTTGTACCTTGGATTTATTCTAAAACAACCAACTTTGCCTACAGCCTCAAAAAGGCGATTGGACTACCTTTACGTTTAGAGGTGGTGTATAACAATGCTTTTTTTACAGTTCGGTGCATGTTGTAGGTACAAAGAAAGGTGTTGTAATAGTGTTCCGATTTGGATCAGGAAGGAAATTGAAAGAACCGTAATCTGGCTTTTGCATTTTTCATGAACCTGCACAGTAAGGTTGTATTATCGACCTGGCATCACTTCCTGATACCTTTCTTTACGTATTTGAACAACTCACAATCACATCCTGTTGTAGATACTAATAATAGATAAACAGGGCTTTTACAAAACAGTTGTTGTGATGTGACTTCCTGTGTCTGTCCTTGGTACTGAATGGTGAACACCTCAACTTCAAAACATTTGGCTGTGTCACACTCTTATATACAGGAATTAGTAGTACTACATTGTACAATCATGTAGTGAATGCAAGCTAAAATGCATTCTTTGTGGTAAGCATTTGTACTATACAAGTAGAACTTTACATAGTTTAAGTTCTCTGCCAATGTTTGGAAAATAGCTTAAGGCAGTCATTCTTCAAAGAGTATAACAGCACCAAAATTCTTTCCTGCCACCATCAAAGTTACACGCAAAGTTGTGTGTTACAAGTGGTCAAAAACCTCCAAAAGTCTTATTCTCTCGTGCTTTATGTATGAACTAAAAGCAAGGTTGACAGCACTTGGCCTTGACAGTGAACCACAGGTTAATCAACCAATAAACTGCTCCATTAGTGAGCTCAAGGTTAGAGCCAATTCCTTTGTACCTATCCTTGACTCATGCCCCACTTTCAGGGCCATTTGTATCTTCAACTCCACATTCTATAATGGCCGTTTTACTTCGATGATTTGTCGTCTAAAAGAAGAATGGCAATCAAGACTGCTGCAAGGCTCATGAAGCACTCAAGACGTGAGCCAAAAAAAAAAAACTTACAAAAATAGATTTACCAACCCACTGCACAAAGTCATCATCACCATCTTTAGGGAGGTTATATGCAGTATAATGTGTTGACACGAGCTTACACTTCCTGTCATCTTTTCTCCATCCCAAAGTAACAGCCCATGACTAATTTTGTAAGAATCGGTGGTAGCGGCTTGTTCGAGGAACTACGCTTGGAGCACAGACGTTAATGTTTGGGGAAACTTATAATTAGACCGGGCGAGCATCGGGGAGTAATGGTGCAGAGAAAATGGCGGAATAATAACAGAGCGGCATCTGTTGGATTGTCCTGCATAACATAATGGCACATTACATAATGTTGTAGAATCTGATGAATGTGAAGGTAAGGTAAGGTACATTAGACTCTTGGGTTGTTTCTGTGGTGATAAATCTGTGGCGTAGCAGGAAATTACATAGCCTGACTACATCATGCTTCTACTCGTAACAACTCTTCCAGTGGTCAGGCTCCTAGAGACTTGGTATAACACCCCATAAGTCAGGAGAATTGGGAGCATCTTCATCCTATTGATTTATGCACAATTACATACCTGTAATTGTCAAACTGAGAAATAAAAGTTACCATTGTGTTGGAGGCTGTGGTTAGCCTCTACCAGGCTTTAGAAGCGGCCGGAAAGAGCAGAATTTGGCCAAATAGACAGAAGACAGATAACATGCCAGAGGAGTTGGTCTACCAAAGAAGTAGTTTGCCACTCCTGAACTGTATTTCCAGAGTCTAGGCTGTGGCGACTGGTTCCATGGTACCGGAGAATCCTGAGCTCCTATTGGACTGATTTTCATACAGTGGTAAACTTTCATACAGAACCGACAGATAAGTTTGGTACCCTAGAATTGGGAATGGTTCTCTCAAGTCAGGTGTATGGCCAAAAGCCCTTGGGGAGGATGCCCAATCAGCCCCTGACAGAGACTGTGTAACACAGACTATAATCACAGTGCTGTACTGTGTCTAAAACAAGGGGGATTTGATATGTGGATGTAAAGTTCATGTAAGATACGTAAAACTCTTGGATTGTACAACTTGGTAATAAATATGTGGCGTAGCATGAAATCACAGTGCTGTATCTAAACCTAAGACCTAGAGACTCATATGAATGGATGCATTGGCATTTCGAGATGTGATGTGCATATCTAATGGAACTTTGAGTTAGAATATTCCAGAAGTGTAAGTGCAAAGTTCAATCTTGCTTGCTTCATTTGGCATTTCTTGGAAGAACACCAACTACGCAATTCTTACACGCATATACAAAAATGTAGTAGAGCATATGAGGTGAATCTTGCTGCTTCAATACATTATAGTGTTTCTGTTTTCAAGTAATTACTAACTGTACATTTACTCACAAATTCTAGAATGGAAAAATGGTAGAGATAGAAAATAAACAATTGGAAGAGCATTCTTCCTTATATATTTTTCCCATCACACAATATTTAGTTATTATAAAGATATTATTAATATTGATTTTCAAAGGTTCAAAATTTCCTGTATCTTTCCATGGCAGTTATATGCACCGATGTTTGGAAATATGTTGTATTTACAAGATACCAAAAACAGCTCTTCCGCCCATATTTACCCACGTCCTGGTGGTGAAAAATGCTTCCGACCTGCCAGGAAACCTTGTGACACGCTGGCCATTTGCCAAGTGCATGACAACATACAGCAGGGTATGTTAGGGGGGAGGGGGGGCACAAATTCTCTGAATATGACTTCTATCAGTCATATCTTAGGGATTGCCTTTGGATTGGTCCACCAGCCTTTTTCAGATGTTAGATAGCAGTTGAGAGGTTTAAAAAACCCACAATAAATGTACTTATATTGATAAGAATAATACCTAGGGGCATTATAGTGCATTATTCTAAACTGGCTCAAATCTGCCAGTTCTCATTATAAGCTCATAGACTTGACCTTGATACTTGAAATAACCTTTGGGTATCTGGATAACCTTGTGTGCATATCATCCAAACAAAAATAGAATACAAAGCAGTTATAATAGATCATACAACAAAAGACGTGTGAACTTTTATACTGGTGTCACTGCTAGGTCAAACCCATGCTAGTAGCATGAATCTTTCTCCAGATCGGATAGAACATGAAAAACATGTTGTGACTGAGGCTACTGATTGATATGTAATGTAATTTTGAAAAGGAAATGAAAGTTAAACGTGAATCATGGGCAGGATGATACCAAGGTCATGAGACTGATACATGGTTGCGGGGTAGACAAGTCTGGTTATCTGTGTAGAGGATGTAAAGTATAGCTGGCAGTTTCAGTTTTATACTGAGCTTGCAGGCATAGTCAAACTAAAATTGGATTCGTGATAGTCATCTGCTCCAAGGAGTAAGGCCATGGGCCAATAGAGCTGCCCCTTACCCCTGAGCTGGCAAACTGTTATGGTTTTTTAAAAGTAGTATATATTTTGACACGATAGGAGTTGCAGTCTGTGATAGATACAAGATAGAAATCATAATTTGAGGGAATCAAAATCTAGCTCCTCTCGTTTCTAATAAATGCTACCATAAGTTCTTTTTTGCTGGCATGAAAAGTACTACAGTTGGTGGGGGAGGGGGGCTGTTATTAGAATCATATCTAACAGCTGTGTAAGAGTAGACTGCTCACAGACTGCTAGAAATTTCAGCTCAAATTATATTAGAGCACATCATCCGACATTGGATACATGTAAGGTTTGTGTAGCGTAAAGTACACTGTAGATAAGGGTTGACACACAGAGGATGGTTGTGATGCCGACTGGATACTTGGTACAACGGCAGCCATAGTAATGTGAACAATGCAGACGTTAGCATGTTTGGGCTGATACTGGAGACAAGCCTATCACATCTTACACAAACATGTAGGTCTGCCTGTCAGATGGCGTTATAGATAGGTCCATTGTTGGGTAACACATGGAAAATGTCTGAGTTTCATATTTGTTTCTGGCCCAAATAATTATGTTTTAAATAAAAGAAATTGTATTGTTCAATTTGAAAAAGAAGAGTATTTGCCAAATCTAAAATGACCATCGCTACTTGTTATCATAGTGCTTGGCCAATGCCTCAAGTTGTCCTAATTCTGCCTGCCTGATATTTAAACTGTCTTCAGCACCCATATGTCACCATTCAGTCCTGTGATTATACATGTACAGCATCACCACTGCTGCCCAGCATAACACTTAGTATGAGCTGTGCCTTTGCTCTACATGTGCATCAACCATTGATGACAGAATGGGGGCAATAGCTGTTCTACATAACCGATCAATACTGGGGGAAGTAATATCTATGTGCCATTTTGCAAGAATGGTGTGGAATGTAAAACAACACCGGTCAGTTTGAATTGGAAAAGGCACAGGAATTTAAAATGTCAACAAGCTTTCCAATCAAATTTCTTCTTATAACTTTGTTATTGTGATAGGACAAAATCATGAAAAACTTCAATGCACAACCACTGTACAATATTCAACTTATGGTATCTACTGTTATAGATTAACAACAAGCATATACTCTGAGATTAATTTAGTGCCTTACACATGACTATATACTTTTAACATCAGATTTGCATTGTTTACAGGGTTAGGCATCAGGGAGAAGGTTTTAAAAACTTAAGGCATTCTGTTACTGATAGTTCACAAAGTCATTGTGCATAAAGTCATTGTCCATAAAGTTTGTAAGACCTACAAAATGCTAAATAATTGTGTACAGAATTCCTACATGTCTCTGTCCTTGGTGCTGAAATGCATTTTTTTGTATGATTGGTGCAAGTAACATTGAAAATAACCTGAAACAGACAAATTTTACATGCATCACTCAGAATTTAGGAAGAAGTGATCACACCAAAAACTGTTCAGAAACCATTGTCATTATTTTGTTTATGCCTCATAGGCAGTAGCAGTCAATGCAGCAAATGTACACCTACAGACATCTGTATGTAAACCCAGACCATGGTACAGTGCTGGTTAGGTACAGGTAGCAGCAAGACTGATCTAGAAATAGAAGTAAACAGAGGTCTGGTTATTGTATTTCCAGATCAGACCTTTTTAACTGGTTATAGGGTAAGGAAGCAGAGAGAAGGGTAAAGGCACCTTTACATAGTACATGAAGTCCATCTTACATGAAGTTCTCAACACCTACAATTGTCTTGTCTCTGTCCTTGGTGCTGAAACTATGGTTATCTTCCATTGACTAATACTTACGGTCAGCCAGTTGGATATGACTCATACTGAGCACATTGGCAGAGCATACAGCACCTGCTGGAAACCCATATTTCACGGGTTTCTTTAGATTTTTGGTCAACATTTCATCAGATTTTGCTTGTGGCAGAGGATATCTTTTCTCACACAACATTTGAAAACTATAGATGGGATTTCATCCTTAGATAAGCTAATACAGTCTTACATGAGACATTGTACCAAAGTGCTATACACAATACATTTAATGTACAGATGCAGTACGTTTCTGCCAATGTGCTCCTGCATTGTAACATGATATTGTAAATTTTACCATGGCAGTCTCTAATATAATGAGGTTGAATTGTGTAGATTAGCCAGATTGCAGGTGCCTGTTAATTAGTCTGGGGTGGTAATCAGCTAATGATGTTGGCTCATTTCCACCTAATCGTATTGTAAGGGCACAGCTTTTGTTTTGGCAAATATTTGTTCAGAAATTAACTGTGGAAAATCTCATTTGCTATCAGTTGTGAAATATATTCAAAATGCCATTTTTGGCTAGCCTCTACCAGGCTTGAGGGCGTGGCTGGAAATAGTAGAAATTGGCCAAATAGAGAGATATAACACGCCGAGGGAGTTTAGCCATCCAATTTACAGTTTGCCGGCAAACTGTTAACTCCAGCCGCGCCCTCAAGCCTGGTAGAGGCTAATTTTTGGCTACATTTTAGGTTGCATACATGTACATGGAAAAAGCATCACAAATTGTGCTACCCTATTATGATACTCAGTCTGGCTGAAATAGGCTTTCGTCACTACAGTACAATGTACATGTATGTTTATGTATACATGTACATACTCGAAATATTGTGAATCGCTTCAATCTTTGTCATCCAGCTATGATACCAAGTTGACAGTTTCACAAAGTATAAATGGCATAGCAAAGATCACATTCAGAATTTTAGATTATGTTAGAGTCTGGGAAACTTTATATTATAAAAAAAAATGGCCCAAGTGTAACAGTCTGGTACACCCTGATCTTGGAATAGCAGAACGTCTGTGCACATCTGTTAACAAACAGAGGAGCACATCTGGCAACTTACCACATGAAACACCATAAACTATGCTTACATCAAATGTTAATTGAATTACACATCATAATATAAACCATGTTAATCTCGGGGTGTTGTGCAAGGATAGGCCATTTACCCTAATGCACGAATTAACACACAGAAGACACAATATGACGTGACATGTCAGGACTTTTGAGGTTTGCGGAAATTGGAATTAATAATTCCGTTTAGAAAACACATGGGGTCGCGGACATTACCGTAATGCACCTTAATTTCAAAGATTGATTCGCAATAGAATTCTGCGGGTTTTTGGACAGGTTGAAATTACCGTTGCCCCCAGGGCATATGCACCAACTTAGATGGATAAATCTGGATTTGAATAGCATTTAGCCAATGTTTGGCATGGTGCGATAGATTTACATGAATACAACACAACCAGTCCCTTGTTTTTGATGTTCAAACTGCTTTGAATGTCTGCTAAAAGCCAAAAGTTGTCTGTGATCTTTTGTAAATGTAATACTGTACCAACATGTCTAGTCAATAGTAGAATATTCTCTGAATCTATACTCACTTGATTTAGCATTACTGGTACTTATTGTGTGCTTAATACAATGGAGTTTAGACTTCAGCCCATAAGGTTGCCTAACTGGTCTTTCACATCCAGATGTTTAATTTTGATAATGGCTCAAATTCCCTATTTTTGCCTCTCGTTCATCAAGTTAATTTTGTTCCAGACATGCTTTTTTCCGGACCCTCATGCACTATACTTAATGCTTTATCACTACTGATAAGTCTGGCATTTAGTACCCCCAACAGGCAAGTTGATACAATTTGAGAAGGACTCCCTTCTAGAGTCATTCCTCACATCAGACTGATTGTCAGCCCTCCTGTTGCTAATTTGATTCATTTCAGAGATTTCCTGATGCTATTGGACACACGGTTCAACTGAAGCGGTTATTACTGGCAGTTGGCGCAGTCCTGTAGTGCATAATGGTTGATGAATGTGACAAATTGTTAGTTGAAAAAAATTCCTGCAAGAATTCTTTTTACAAAGTTTAAACTTCATGGCCAAGAGAGTGAAGTCTTATTATTGTGTGTCTATCTGTCTGACTCAATATACATCCTTGACAATGCATCAAAGCAGTATGGGTAAGGAGGTGAAGCCTGCCATGTCTGGTTGCTTTGTGTCTATCATTGTACTCAGAATCAATTCTAAACAAGGATTTTTTTGCCTCATGGTGAATGAGATCTTTCTACAATAGCTGTTATCAGTAGACGTTCAACATTGGAGCTAGCACAGTATGATACTTATAACTAGACAGCTACAAATGTTAGATATGAGATCTAGACATTCCAGAAGAAGTTGATAGATTCGTCAGATTGAGTTCCTGACAACCGGCTTTGTGAACCCCTGCGAGGATGTCTCCTACTGTCCTTTGCACAGTTCATCAGGCGTAACTGTCTCTGTGGTCCTCACCGTCATTTCCGCTTCTGTCACTCCGTCAAATCCCTGTTCTTTGGGGAAATAATACAAGCATTTCCGAACACATAATTTCTTACCCGCCCATGTACATTGCGTGACCTTAGACAGCACTGTTGCTCCATGTACCTGATTGACAGAGCTTTCTTGCTACAATTGAATTGAATTTCACACCCATTGTGTAATTTTTCTATTTCAGGTCATACCAATTTAATTTCCTGGTTTTCTGATTTTTCTAATGGAAAAATATAAGGAAAACAAAGCCTGGACCAGGTGTACAAATGTATGATGTATGCCTTGGTACACTCAGTTTTATGGAGTTATTACAGCTATATTCAAATTTTCCTCTGCTTTTATGATGTCCATTTGATATATTTTCCCTTTTAAATGCTGGAGAAGCAAGTAAATAAATTGGTGTGGCCTAATCTGTTATATTGTAAAATTTCTGTTTACTGTACAATGTTTTGACCATCATTAACTTTGCTTTGTTCTTGTTTAAGGCAACCTTGTCTTGCTTATTTCTCTTCTATAAGCCATATTCATGTCTTTCCATCTTTCTTCTTTAACCATTCTTTTGTCTACATTTTGTAAATCACTGTCATAATAATTAAATTTGCTTTCATGTACAATTATCTTTTCCTTCTGTTTCATTTCTCCCACCCCTCCCCCTCCCACATGCGTAGCTGGGTGTACCAGGGCCCTCCGCCTGCCCTCTGACCCCCATATCAGAGCTGTCACAGGAATCCTTGCTCTCTCAGCCACTGGAGGAGGTATAGAGCCCATAGACCTTGTCTCAATCATCTAGACTCGTTTTGGGGGGCAGGAAAGAAAGTAGAAATTGGCTATTTTGCTGCAACAATTACAATGTCAGTTGGATGGATGTTTTTAAAAAGGACAACCTTTTTATTTGGAACTCAAACACAATATTGCAAAGGAAGGTATCCTTTACTAGGTATCCTTCTGTAATTAGTGATTTCTTGCCCCCATTACAGGCTTCAAGGCTTGACTTTTTTTATGCCATATCCTATATCATTTTCTGATTTTATATCAGTACTCTGATTGGTACGTCCTGATGACAATCAACAGCATATAAGAAGGCACAAAAAAGTCAAATCCTGAAGCCTGAAATGGATGCTGGGTAAAGAACTGTTCAAAAATTTCAAACGTGATGGATGACATTCAATCACACACCACAAAGGTCGCGACATTAACCCAACAACATGGCGGACACTAAATCACCTCATAGTCCTCTGTCTGCAAATATTCTATCTTGCCAATGTCTACTATTCTTTCATCCCCCAAAGGAGTCTGTTGAAGCTTACGGTAGACTTCCGCTTAGGCTTGGCTCTGCTCTGCTCTTCCCCTCAGGGAAACTTGTCTAGTCCCTACCGCTTCCAAAACGACCCCGCCTTTTTCCCAGCTGCGCTATAGTCAAGCTGCTTGCTTTTAATGTACTCCCTGTGCACCTAATGGCTGTTAATTTGTTTGCTTGGTTGCCAGTAATGGTATCAATGTTGTAACACCTTTGATGCTACCTGTGACTAAAGGGATTACAGAATGTCTGACATGGAGATGATAAATGACAAGTGGTCTGGCTGGAAATTATTTTCCAGTCTGTACTGGCCACGCTGAAACTAGAAAATCTCATTAAATGGTTAAACCTATACCGGTATACATGTCATGATGGTCCTCCATGTACATGTATACCTTGTAGATTTTGTTTTTTGTACAATTTTTAAGTGCCCATTTCCTTTTAATACATTGTCAGTCATTCTGTGTTATTATATGATGTTGCACTGTTATGACATGCATCCAATGATTGTAGTCAATGCCTGCAAGGTTGATGTTGATACAGATTTTATTTGATTTTATTTGGGATGGGTTCCTATTTATGCTTGGTGTTATTATAATGAAAGTTGTTATGACAACAATGGCGGATCAGTTCTCGTGAAAACAAAGTGACATACTAGCAGTCCACACACAGCAATTTGAAGTTTCCATGTTGGTATCTACTGTATATGATTTTGTATTAATTGCTAAATGTGGATGCAAACCTTGCAAGGTTATTCACTGTACAATTGTATCAGGTTTGTTCCTTTGACAACACTGTGAAATGTCAAAGTTACCCCAGCAAAATATTTGGTAGTTCAGGGCAAGTTCAAATCCTGTGCTGAAAGCCTTTTTTCTCAGCTGTTTACATCTGTCATTGACCTGGGTACTTCAGGGGTTGGAATGAATTTTACTGCAGTGCTAACTTTGCTAGCATCTGATGGCCCTGACTAAGTTAGTGCAAACCATCTTCCTGTTCAAGTTGTTGATAGGTCTGTTGTCTGTTTACCACACTTCCGGGCCATTTCAGTGAAACCTGTACTGCTGCATTTTCGCAGTCACATGTGTCAGCCTGTGACCTTGGGACTTCAGCGCTTGGCTAAAATTTTGCTGCAGTGACAATGGGCCACATACTTGGGCCATAGGAATGTAGTTCTTTGGTTTTCAGGCATTTTAGAGCAAAAATTTGTCAAGAGACTCTGGACAGGAGGGTAGAAGGAAAACTTCACTCAATAAATTTACTCAAATAAATTTTATGACTTCCTGACACTCTTAATGACACTGACTTCATGACAAATAAATTTATGACTAGGTATCTGGTGCAGACTAGGACTAACCAAAAGCTAACAAGGATGGACTCAGGGCTATCTGCTTTCACATTGAATTTCATTGATTTATTTTTTTAAATGGTAGAACAAACATAATTGAATTGGTGTGGCCTTATCTGTCCTGAGGCAACAGGGGCATCCTGTTATTAACGGCTTTGTTGTCGGTCCACTCCCCTTCCTGACTTTTGTCCATTTCAGCAAAAGGTCGAACCACAACATTTTTTCATGATCAAGCCCTTTATCAGCCACAAATATCTGTCATTTATACCTCTCTGGCAGCAGAGGTATCCTGTTATTAATAGATTTCTTGTCTGTCCAGTCCCTCCTTGCCCTTTGTCCAAAAGATCATTTTAAATTAGAGACCAGTCGTCATCTCAATTTATTGTAAACCCAGGCATTTCTGAGCCTTTCCATGGCCAGACGAAAGGCTCAGAAAACTCAACAAGATGTCACTACTGACAAATACCACAGAACATGCTGCTTAATGAACCTAGATTTTTCATGGTTTCCATTGGATGTTTGGTCACTATAGCATCAAATTTTTCCCGTTGCAGATGATACCTTTTTCAGCACAACATTTTAAAACTATAGACTGGATGTCATTTTTAGATATGCAAGTATGACCTAAAACGAGACATTCTACATATGTGGAACTGAAATACACAATACATTACATTTCGCTCAGGGGCAGTACTTTCTGCCGACAAGCTAGCAACATGGCACCATAGCCACTGCCAATATTAGGTTTATCAGGCTGGCTATTGCAAGTAAAGGTCCAACCAGCATCAAAAGCCTTTTCTTAGTCACAGACATTTGTCTTTGACCCCGGCACTTGAAAGGTTAGTCTGAAATTTGCTGCAGTGCCAAGTTTGCAACTATCTGATGGTCCTGACGCAAAAGAACTATCCTCTTACATTTTGTATTGATGGGTTTGCTGTTTGTACCCGCTCATGCCCTAGGTCCTGGCCTTGCTCCAAAAAATCACTTTGTCCGCAGACCTATTGTCGTCAGTAGAGGGGGGGGGGGATTTTCATGACATGGAGGATCGTCATAAACCTCAAGGTCAACAAAATGGCACCATGCATGTTGTACTTTCTTGACTAAGAGTTGAGATAGCAGTTGTAGGACTGATTTTGTGAATTACATGTAGCTTTGAAATTTGGCAGAGATGTGTACTTTTCAGAGATGATGCGTGGATGCAACCTACAGCTAAAATGGGATCTCATGACATCATAAATTGATATTTTCTCGCACCAAGGAGGTTGAAAATCCAATTTGAAGTTGAATTTAAAGCTCCATGCTCTTGCTAAGATAAATTTTACATTAATTGTTACATACTCATTACATATCTTGGGGAAAGACACATTCTGGTACTAGAGAATTTGTTCTTTAATGATTATGTAACCACTCTCCACTCAAGACATATTTCTTACCTATTGGATTCAAACAGCCAAGGTTACATGTTTGACCTCTACAGTCTGACTGTGAACACCACACTTGCTTCATCGCCTGACATTTTACTATTCATGTACAGTTACGTGCCAGTATTTGCCATGCAATAAAGACTTTGATGGTCGCAGTATTCAGGAGTTCGCACTATGGGGCTTAAAAATCCATCAGGAAATTTGGCACGATGGCTGAAATGGTGCATGATGGCAGTGTGAAATCATTCTAGCACATTCTGTATGTGTTTTAATGGACAGTAGTAAGCTGTTAGATGCTAGTCAACGCATGTAGGTGTGACTTGGGTTTTTTATGAAGACAATTCCAGACAAGACCTTTTAGATATAATCTAAGATTCCATGATATAATATTTCCCATGAAGCTGGATTGGTAATTGTCACTAAACGTTTGATGGAGATACCGATATTACAGTTATTGTAATAACAGTACTCTAATTTACAGTAAAATGTCTGTGCATAATTTCTCCTGATATTGATTTTGACCTGCATGATATAAATCCATAATGACTGATTTCCATAATAAACAGACAATAATAATTTGCTACTAGGTGATTGCTACTTGTACAGTTTATAGTTTGTATGTTGTAAACTCAATGCAATGTAGGCTCTGTCATCCAAGTACAGTGTACATACACATGTAGCTAGCCTCTACCAGGCTTCAGGAATTGGCTGGAAAGAGTAGAAATTGGCCAGAAAGACAGGTAACACACCAGGGGAGGTGGTTCACGCTGAAAGAACATGTTGCTGCTCCCAATTAAGAGCTTTGAGTTGTCAGAATGTATGGGTGTTGGAGCATACATTAGGGGACCAGTGTAACCATGTTGTTAACCTGCTCTCTCTCTCCCTCTCACAGGCCCAGTCCCAGTCAGACGTCCGCGAGCCCAAACTGAAGAATCTGGACGTTCACGACGTGTGTGACCGTCTGGCACAGCTGGAGGGGATCAACCAGGTAGAACTGCCCAGGTGAGAACCAGATTTATTTGTTTGTTTATTTGTTTGTTTTGTTTACCCAGGGTAGCCTATCTCAATGTCACAGTGTTGGCACAACATACTGTACTTAACCTACACGAAACTCGTAATGTATTGTGCATACCGCTAATATTGGTAGAACATCTCGTTTAATGTCATATTCGTGTAGTCACAGATGACAATCCAGAATGTTTTGTCAGAAAAGGTATGGTCTAAAATATGGGCAAAATTCTGATGCAACATTGACCAAACATTCAACAAAAAACATGGAAAATCCATGTTTTGCTTAGGCACTTTACATTCTGCCAACGTGCTGCCTACCTACATGCACATACATTGTAATTATTATACATGCATGTTCGTGGGGGAGGTTTGAAGTATGCTAAATTCATATACACATGTATTGACTCAAACTTTTACATCCCTTTCTTATAGATATCACAAGACGATCCAGGAGAACAACATCAACGGGCCGGTCCTTCTGCACTGTGAGCTGGACGAGCTCAAGGTCGTCATGAACATGAAGTTTGGAGACTGGCAGCTCTTCAGGGCCTACATCGTCGAGATGAGGCACAAGGAGAGATTCGGCCACGTCAAGGTCAGATTTTTTGTCGTTGTTATTATGTTTACCTTCAAATAAAGAAATTGTTTTTGCTGTTTCTTCTTCCCCTTCTCCTAACAAATAAGGTCAATGTCAAGGACAAGTATTTGGCTACATTATGGAGCAAGTTATGGGGTGGTTAAATTAATTATATGTTATATGAATGTGTTTGAGTGTGACTTATTGGGCTAGATGTTGTGACAGTTAACATCATGCATTTGCAAAACCTTTCTAGTTTCTTTTTGGCCTTCCTAGTTTATTGCGCCTTCAATCTCACCTTTAACACACCTGTGTAAGCCACCTGTTAAGGAGGTATGTATACATGTAGAAGATACCATACAGCGCGGGCCAGCAGCAGGGCAAATCTGTACCTTAAATTTCACCTGTATTGCACCTATGTTACACCTGTAACACACCTGTAACACCTATCACCTACATGTATATGTGACGTGTCTGTGACTTGTTTTTGTCAGGTTGAGGAGGAGTTTATAGAAGACACCATGGAGCTGGCCAGCAGCAGGGCTAACCTGTACCTTAAATTTCACCTGTATTGCACCTATCACCTATATGTGACATGCCTGTCCACTCTTGTTTTTGTCAGGTTGAAGAGGAGTTTATAGAGGACACCATGGAGCTGGCCAGCAGCAGGGCTAACCTGTACATGCCGTCCATGGTGAAGGGCGGTAGTGACACGTCCGGTTCCCAGGATTCCCTGCTGGCAGAGTTCGGGCACCTCAGTCCCCAGGAACAGATCCAGTACCAGGGTGCATTGCAGGTAGAGGTCATAGGTCACTGGGCAGCACCACCAATAGGTCTCCTTTAAGTCTTAATGACATTTCTGTTTTCTCTAAAGGGAAACATCCTCTTTTAGCTGTCTTTTGACATTTGGATTCCTCTTAGGGACAAACAGTGCTTTGGCGTCAGATCAACTCTATTGAACCTTTTCCAAGTTAAAAGTAATTCAATAAAACACGAACCTTCTGAGAGTAAGGAGTTATTGGAATGAACAAAACAAGAAAAAGCTTTTGCTGCTTTTGATTTAGTTAGTTTTGATATCACTGTTACAACAGTGCCCCCTGCTGATTTCTCAGAGCAGTGCATGGTGCAAACGAACTGTTCTATTATGTTAGGATTAAGACATTTTATACTTATACTAAACATCCTACCACTTTTGGGAAATCTCTTACACTTTAGGGAAGAATCCTGCCACCTCCCAGAGGCAGCCATAGCTTTTATGTTCTTCCAACTATATTACTGGTACCATATTACTGATTCACCATTTTAGTTCACATTGAGCCATCTGACCAGTGTCTGTCTCAACAGTGCCCCCTACCAATCATTCTGAGAAGTACATAATGCAAACAAACCCATATTCACTTTTTTTCCCATAGGAGCTTTATAATCACATCAGTGATGAACAACGATTTTAGTTCACTTCTGATGTACTTGTCTACCCCCCTCCAGGCATATCTGGATAGTATTGAGAACCAGGCTGTGTCAGTCCGGTCCAAAATTCCCGTCCGGAGAAGCCCCAACACTACCGAGGAGAAGAAAGCGCTGGAGGACGAAAAGTACCAGTCAAGGATCCCCCGCCTCAGCAACAGCAAGCACGACTTGTCCTCGCTTCACTCGGGCAGTGACGAGAGCCTCCACGGACAGCCAAAGTCAAGGTCGCACTCGCTGGAGAAGCTGCGGCAGTCGCCCCGACCTCGCAGCTCCACCCCGCCCCGCGACCCCTCCCCCAGAACGAGGGCGAAGGTACACACCGTCCAGTCCCCGTCTTATTCCATGAAGAGCTCCTTCCGACGGAGCTGGAGCGGCACCAGCCCCCCCACGGTGGGTCCTGAGGTGAAACCCTCCCCAGAACCCACATGTAGCACAGACACTCAGGCCAAGGGCCCGCCCAGGCTCAAGACCCTCCCCACAGACTTTGCACTATCAGTAGTC
Organism: Branchiostoma belcheri; assembly: GCF_001625305.1. NCBI lineage: Eukaryota > Metazoa > Chordata > Leptocardii > Amphioxiformes > Branchiostomatidae > Branchiostoma > Branchiostoma belcheri. The sequence goes on from NW_017804465.1 coordinate 360,147, forward strand.
ATCCCCAATAGCGAGAGTTCCGAGCTGGAGGATCTGACAGACATGTCTCCTCTGGTTAGTGATGCCGCTGGCCAAGAGGGCCAACATGGCATGGGGAAGATCAGCCGCACGTTAGAAAACATCGCCAGCGCCTTCAGAAGCCCACGCACAAGCTCCAAGTCAAGCAAAGACGAGAAAGAGGACGTGGAACCCCTCTTGAACATGGAAGAGGGGGAGGGCAAAGGCGTGTCAGAATCTGAGTCAAAAACCCTAACCCAACTCACCCACTCCAGTTCAGGAACACTTACAGAGGTCACCCCCCTCCCCACCCCTGACCAGGCTGTAGATAGACATTTAGACATAAAGAACCCTTCAGACAGTTCCCTGTGGAAAAAGAGAAAACACATTCCTTCTGTGTCAGACGACGGTCCCGCTGGAGAAAAGAACGATTCTGGCTCTCATCCGCAGACCAGACTAGCAGGAGAAAAACCTGGCGTTGTCCAGGATGGAAGGAATGGGAATGGGAGAAACAGGAGCCAGGAGAGAGAAAGCAGTATCGAGGACAATAGAAGGAATAGAAACGATAACGACGGAGCCATTCAGCACGCTGACTCTTACTCCTCCAACAGACCTGCAACGTTATCGACAGAAAACGAACAACAGGATCAGAGCTTCGACGACTCGTCAGAGAAGAAGAAGGGGACAAAGCTGACGAGGAAAGAGTCCGGCAGACAGAAGAGCAGGCTGCCCGTGTTCAGGACTGGGTCAGCCCCCGGACAGGAGTCGCCCGCAGGCACCAAGAGACAGAGCCCGGAGAGCACGCCGTTTGGCTCCAAGAGACCAAGTACTCTGAGTATGACAAAGGCTGATCTGGAGCTGAAGGGAAGTGATGAGGAGGCAGGGAGTACGGGACAAGTCAGTATCACCATGGGAGAACTGGCTGCCACAGGAGAGACTGTGTTGTAACACAACACACGTTGTAACCGTGAAATCAAACTGTAATCTGTATTGTAAAGTTGGGAGTTTTTTCTTCTTCTTGAACGAGTTTGACTATGACATTCCTGCATCTTGCCACTTGAAAATGATCGAGAAAATCAAGGAACAAAAAATCTAGCATAGATTTCTAACAGTACTGATTGACTTTGGCGTTTTAATCCATCAGAGTGACCTTTGTCTTGATCTGTTTTAAACTTTTCTCAGATGTATAAGCATAAATTGTTGCAGTGACTTTTTCTCAGTCCCAGACAACACTGTAAGAATTATCACACCAAGACTGTTGCCTTGTGGGGAGGCAGCGAACAATGTAAGACCTGGTATTCTTTACCTTTGACCTCTATAGGGGCTGATGTTGAGTTTGGGGTTGTCTGATATTATTACCCAGAATTCCTTCTTGCTGGTAATGTAAATCTGTGGGTTCAGCAAGAGGAGGTTTTGTCTTGACCTGACATTAATGTACAGCAATCTTAATAATGATGGAACTTTAGTCCATTCTGCCCTGTGAGGGCTTCTCAAGGAAATCAAAATGTATTCTTTTAACGACTGTACATGACCTTGGGGCACTCAGCGCTTTGTGACAATGAGTCGACCTTGACTTCCAATGTGGATGCCGACGCTCGTGGCACGATACTTCAGTGTACAGAACTCTAATTTATTGGACTTGCCAGTTGTATGTACAAACGTTTGGATGTGCTGTCCGTGTGATGATGATGTCTTCTTGCATGCGAGCCACGCAATACTCTCACGTAAATCGACGCAGTGATCGTTGTGCTGTACGTTAACACCCAACCATTGTAACCATGCACATTTATACAGAAAAAAAAAGATACATCATAAAGGAAAGGAGAAAAAAAGAGGGAAAAAAATCAAAAGTTTTTTTACTGGAGTTGAAGCAAGAAACGTGTAGAAAAGTAGGTAAAGATGATGAAAGCTAGGTAACGGACCGCTCAGGTGTGTTAGTGATAACATTTGTTGTCCACTCGAGGGATGTTTCCTCATTCCAGTGATATTGTGACGTTGGTAAGACATAAATATCATGTAGTTCTGATGGCCACTGTATGGGATCAGATACGGAGAACATTTCATTTCAGAAATCTACTGTAATCAGAGAGTCTTTCCATAAATGTGTGAGATACAAATACACCTGTATTATCTAAACTCGATGTTGCAAAAGTTTGTTTCAGGGTATAGTCGTTTTTTTATGGAAAGCAGTCCTATCGTGTTTGAGAGCAGCAGGGTCTGCTGAGTTTTTTGCATTTTTTAGTCACTGAAAATGAATTTATTATGGACAGTTTATTGTCTTTCCCTGAAGGTCATTAGATTGACCTTGGAGACATCAGTGTTACTGAGGATTGTTAAGTCATGAATTTATTCCGTAGTACATCAATTTTACATGCTACAAATGTGTCCATGTCTTTGAAATCCAAAGGATATGAATTCTATGAATGATGAAGGAATCTTGACTTGAATATCGAGTAGAAATGCTGCTTATGAAATTTGCAATTTGTGATTTATATGTTGGAATTTGAAACTTTATTGTATTTACCACCTTTTCAAACTGATATGATGCAACTTGATTGTTTTATAGTTTGTTGGTTATGCACATTTTCTTATTAATTAATTTTGGGAAAACCAGTATATGGGATTGTTGGACAACTGGGCTTTTCCTGATCAACTTCATACTTCTCCCCAGTCGACGTAACTGAAAACTGGTATCAGTAATTGGGAGTAGGTACGGAGAAACTTACAGAACTATCATTGAATGATCTTCCTTTCTTTGCAGTGGTGTACGCAATGTACAAGTAGGCTTCCTGACAACAGGACACTCATGAGTATGTTACACTTGATATAACACTGAAATCAGTATGAACAGCAGACAGTACTTTATTTGACAGAAAGTGGTCATCATAGCTGCAAGTATACATTGTTCTCATGTGCACTGTAATATTATAACATGTAGGCATAAGTGTGTGCCCATGCTGCACTCCCCTACTTAACCTTGAAGATGGTATAATCCCACTGGCGACCAATCAGGAGATAGTACTACTGGGGATGTAACCCTACCCATGGCGACCATGTTTGCTGTTGCTAGGTGACATGATGATGCTATCATTTAGTTGGTGTTGTGGAAAAAGTTTCTAGCTGCGTTTGCAAGTCCTGCCCATGATTATCCCTTAGCCATAGCAACCATATTACCATTATTGCAACCTCTGCTGTCCTGTTGGCAAACTTTGTGCACAACACTTGCTACATAATTAGCATCATCAGTCATCTACATGTATGGCATTTGTAGTATTCTCCCGGGTAGCCTTTTGGCACTGTAGACTTGGACCAGGTAGGCCACAGGGAGAAGATTAAATATTCTTACTTGTGATTGACATGTTAAGACTTTACAATTGTTAGAACATCAGACAGATTTAACCAGTGCTGGATGCCATAAGAGATTGTCAGAAAAATGGGTTATTTTATTAGACCACAACTGCAACTCTGACGTAATGTTAATATATATATGATTGTGCATATCATTTCTGCAGAATTCTTGCCAAGCCTGGTGAACAGAACATAATGACGAAATCCCATCCTGGTTACCACAGAAACAGTTGCTAGGGACAGTCAGGAGTTGTGAGAAGGTAGGGGAAGGCAGTATGTTGCACAAACTGTCACAATAAACATCACGTGTACATGAACACTCCTGGCTATGTTTCTTCCCTCACTGTCAAAACACTGATTTTAACGAACTGAATCTAGCAGACCAGGTTATTACTATGTGGAAGTCAGACACTTGGCTACATCTCCTTTCACATTTCAAATCAAGTCAAAGAACATTGAAGAGATTCATTTGTCATGTAAAGATACAGTTACTAACGTTAGTGAATTCTTTCATCAGTGACAACTTGGAAGGATAAGGAAACATTAACCTCCAAATTTTCGATGGCTATCAGTCCATCTTGTTCACAGAGTGGCCTAATCTCGTGAGAGCGCGAGGGGAACTTGTTAGGGAAGCGAGTGTGGGAGCCCCGGCATACAAGTAGGATGGTACCCAGGCTAGTGTATATGTGATGTTCCCACCAAATAAAAGCCATTCGTACGATGATTGAGTCAAAATTTTATAATGTAGGAACCTTGTTTTTTTTTGGCCCGCCTTGTTTTTTTCCGCCCGCTCGCATTAGATTTGGAGTCTGCAGAGGATGTCATCCATAAAATTTAGTTGCTGTGGCCTTACCCTTACTCCGGAGGGAGGCAACAGGGGGTGGGGCCCGGCAGACCGATGCAAGTCTCGGGCCTAGTCTCACGCTCTCGCGAGATTAGGCCACTCCTTGAACAAGATGGACTGATAGCCATCGAAAATTTGGAGGTTAGTATCCTTATCCTTCCAAGTTGTCACTGATGAAAGAATTCACTAGTAACCAAGTCAAAGAAGTACTTAAAGTTGTTGTGAGTCTTGATTCTGTATTATAATTATAATAATTTTTCCACTGGCTTATATTTGTTGTGTCAATAAAGAATCTGTGTATATCATGCCCGTAGCCGGGTTTCCGGAAAAGGCTGTGCTGTGCATGTGCATGTGCTGTGCCCCTCTTCAGGGCCCCAAGCCATCACATGTTCAAGCTGCATTATGTAACTTTTTACGCAAAAATTTGAAATATTCCAATTATATACTAAATTTTGGTGTTATCAACAGTTAGTATCACTTTTCAACATATTTGTGTCATTACATGTATTTCACATTTCTGAGGTATAATTTGTGCATTCAAACAGTTCTTGTTCACTTCCCGGTGCCACCGGTTTGCCTACCATAATTTTTGTTAGTCTCCCCCGGGGGAGTTGGCCGGCCATATTGGGTCCTGCAAGCAAGCTGGACCCTCTATGGAAGGCCAACTCCTCTGGCCAATGATGTTCCCCTTAGCCGATTTCTACTATTTATTCAGTCTGAAAAGCAGTCTGGTGGAGACTCATAATTATGTGCGGTGTGGCCAGAGATTTGAATAGAAGATTCATCGGACACAGTTTTGTAAGCTTACAAGGAACAAGGATGTTGTATTTTTTTGTTGCTGAGTATTATTCTCATACTAAAGGGTTAAGTCAACGTCCTATGTAAAGAAAAGAATGGAAGATATATACTTTTCGTACTGTCAAAAAGTCACATAATGCCCCTTTAACATGTGATGGCTTGGGGCCCTGAAGAGGGGCACTGCACATGCACATGCACAGCACAGCCTTTTCCGGAAACCCCCCGTAGCCAGGAATTCCCACTGCTTGAGTTGAGGGACCAGCAGCGCCGAAGGCGCGAGGTTCCAAGGGGGTTCGGGGGCATGCTCCCCGGGAAATTTTGGAAGAAAAAAAAAGAACCTTCTGAAATGGCATTTCCTGCGTTTTTTTAGAGGATTTCAAAGAACTTCAAGAACCTTTGGATAAAAAGTGGACCTTTGAGCCTTGTGCAGGTACAGCCAAGGTACTTGAGGTGGAGAGTTTGAACTTTCCCGTGCGGGAACTGTGACACTTTGAGCCTTGTGCAGGTAGCTCCCTTGTGGGGGGGGGGGTGTCGTGGAGAGGTTTTGCGCTCCCTTCTCTCCGCCAGAAACAAACTAGTCTCCACCAGACTTCTTTTGTGGGGTGAATAAATCGTAGAAATCGGCCTAAAAAGGGTATTAATTGGCCAGAGAAGGTAGCCGGCAAGAGAAGCTCCATTTCCCCGCCAAGACA
>NW_017804465.1:365845-368383 GCF_001625305.1 Branchiostoma belcheri
ATCAACTTCATACTTCTCCCCAGTCGACGTAACTGAAAACTGGTATCAGTAATTGGGAGTAGGTACGGAGAAAACTTACAGAACTATCATTGAATGATCTTCCTTTCTTTGCAGTGGTGTACGCAATGTACAAGTAGGCTTCCTGACAACAGGACACTCATGAGTATGTTACACTTGATATAACACTGAAATCAGTATGAATAGCAGACAGTACTTTATTTGACAGAAAGTGCACGTGGTCATCATAGCTGCAAGTATACATTGTTCTCATGTGCACTGTAATATTACAACATGTAGGCATAAGTGTGTGCCCATGCTGCACTCCCCTACTTAACATTGAAGATGGTACATTGTATAATCCCACTGGCGACCAATCAGGAGATAGTACTACTGGGTATGTAACCCTACCCATGGCGACCATGTTTGCTGTTGCTAGGTGACATGATGATGCTATCATTTAGTTGGTGTCGTGCAAAAAGTTTCTAGCTGCTTTTGCAAGTCCTGCCCATGATTATCCCTTAGCCATAGCAACCATATTACCATTATAGCAACCTCTGCTGTCCTGTTGGCAAACTTTGTGCACAACACTTGCTACATAATTAGCATCATCAGTCATCTACATGTATGGCATTTGTAGTATTCTCCCAGATAGCCTTTTGGCACTGTAGACTTGGACCATGTAGGCCACAGGGAGAAGATTAAATATTCTTACTTGTGATAGACATGTTAAGACTTTACAATTGTCAGAACATCAGACAAATTTAACCAGTGCTGGATGCCATAAGAGATTTGTCAGAAAAATGGGTTATTTTATTAGACCACAACTGCAACTCTGACGTAATGTTATGATTGTGCATATCATTTCTGCAGAATTCTTGCCAAGCCTGGTGAACAGAACATAATGACGAAATCCCATCCTGGTTACCACAGAAACAGTTGCTAGGGACAGTCAGGAGCTGTGGTAAGGTAGGGGAAGGCAGTATGTTGCACAAACTGTCACAATAAACATCACGTGTACATGAACACTCCTGGCTATGTTTCTTCCCTCACTGTCAAAACACTGATTTTAACGAACTGAATCTAGCTGTCCAGGTTATTACTACATGTATGTGGAAGTCAGACACTTGGGTACATCTCCTTTCACATTTCAAATCAAGTCAAAGAACGTTGAAGAGATTCATTTGTCACGTATAGATACAGGTACTAGTGAATTCTTTCATCAGTGACAACTTGGAAGGATAAGGATAACTGTTACTATCAAATAAACCTCCAAATTTTCGATGGCTATCAGTCCATCTTGTTCACGGAGTGGCCTAATCTCGCGAGAGCGCGAGACTAGGCCCGAGCTTGCAACAGTTGGAAGGTGCCAAGCTAAACCGGACAGAAGGTTGGGAACTCCCTAAGACTTACTTAGGCCAAAGCAAGTAATTTTTATGGATGACATCAGCGGGCGCATTAATTTTCGCCTGATTTTGGAAAAAAAAACAAGAAATTTTGTTGCCTTCTGACAGTGGTCAACATGCCGAAAATGGGCAAAGATGTCTGTTGCCATGCCGGAAGGTGGGTGGCAGATAACTATGACGAGAGGAGACAAGAAAAGACACTGATTTAATGTTTTGTTTCTTACTTTGATGCGATGATATGTGATGATGGCTGTGTATATGTGATGTTCCCACCAAATATTAAAAAGCCATTCGTACGATGATTGAGTCAAAATCTTATAATGTAGGAACCTTTTTTTTTTTTGGCCCGCCTTGGTTTTTTTTCGCCCGCTCGCATTAGATTTGGAGTCTGCAGAGGATGTCATCCATAAAATTTTCTTGCTGTGGCCTTACCCTTACTCCGGAGGGAGGCAACAGGGGGTGGGGCCCGGCAGACCGATGCAAGTCTAGGGCCTAGTCTCACACTCTCGCGAGATTAGGCCACTCCGTGAACAAGATGGACTGATAGCCATCGAAAATTTGGAGGTTAGTATCCTTATCCTTCCAAGTTGTCACTGATGAAAGAATTCACTAGTAATCAAGTCAAAGAAGTACTTAAAGTTGTTGTGAATCTTGATTCTGTATTATAATTATAATAATTTTTCCACTGGCTTATATTTGTTGTGTCAATAAAGAATCTGTATATATCATGCCCGTAGCCAGGCCACTGCTTGAGGGACCAGCGACCGCCGAAGGTGCGAGGTTTCAAGGGGGTTAGGGGGCATGCTCCCCCGGGAAATTTTGAAAAAAAAAAGAACCTTCTGAAATGGCATTTCCTGCCTTTTTTAGAGGATTTCAAAGAACTTCAAGGACCTTTGGATAAAAAGTGGACCTTTGAGCCTTGTGCAGGTAAAGCCGAGGTACTTGAGGTGGAGAGTTTGAACTTTCCCGTGCGGGAACTGTGACACTTTGAGCCTTGTGCAGGTAGCTCCCTTGTGGGGGGCGGGAGTTTTTGCCGTGGAGAGGTTTTGCGCTCCCTTCTCTCCGCCAGAAACAAACTAGTCTCCACCAGACTTCTTTTGTGGGGTGAATAAATCGTAGAAATCGGCCTAAAAAG
>NW_017804465.1:368403-372412 GCF_001625305.1 Branchiostoma belcheri
CAAGACAGACTTCTTGGCGGGGAAATGGAGCTTCTCTTGCCGGCTACCTTCTCTGGCCAATAAATACCCTTTTTAGGCCGATTTCTACGATTTATTCACCCCGCAGAAGAAGTCTGGTGGAGACTAGAAACAAACGACATCTCGCCCACGCGGGAGATGAAATCACGGAGGGGGTCTAGGCTAGCCTTATCGCAGTGACACCTGTTTTTCCACCAATCAACAGCCGCCCTGACGTCAGCTGACCGAAACTTTGGCTGACGTCTTGACTCAAGCGAGGTGTGACGCGTACACTAATACTATTATGTTTGTAACGCGGTGCAGAAACCGGTTTTACTTTCACATTTGGATGGTTTGGGCGTGTTATAAATTACTGTAACGTAACTAGTAGTCCATACAGGTACTCTTGAAATAAGCGCTAACAGTATTGGGCAACATTCAAGTTGCCATATATCCAATACATGTAACGTTACATGTATATCGGTAAGTTTCAAGTGTACAAAAGTTACTTCCGGGTTTCTAAGCTGTCGGTTCCTTTCCTGAGAGGGGAACAAAAATGTCCTCTTCCAGTCGGTCTGTTCATGTCCGCGTCCTGCCCGAGTTGGACGGACTACAGGACAGAGTCACGGGCTACTTCCAGAGCGGGAACTTCCCAAGGGAGTTACTTGGACCTGAACAGGCCTTTGCAGAAGAAACAGGTGAGGAAATCAATTTGTCTTTTTTGTCCTCCTTGTTGAAACGTAACGTTACGTGTCATTTTATCCATATGGGCGTTGAAAACAGGAAGTTTTGGACATTACCAGACTGGCTTGAAATACATAATTATAATAACCTTTATTGTACATTCATACAAACCAGCCTGGTATGTTGAATTCATGGCGCCTATCACAGCATTTGGTGCTATCATAGGACGCCTAGATCAATTTTTTTTCACCGTCGCATCATAATTTTCCTGAAAAAAAAATCAGAGAACCAACTAATAGAATTGTTATGGCCTTATCGTTGTTAAAAGGATTTTGTAGTAAAAGTAATATCAGTGATGGACATTAGGAAGATTCCTCTCAACAATGACGTTTGTGGACCAATTTGCTCAGGGGGGTAAGACTCGTTAAAAGACTGAATGTATTGTATTGTGCTTGCTGAATGTATGTATTGTGCTTGCAATTACATATCCACCCCCCTCTTTAAAGCCCCACCACTGACAAAGAACAGTACATACAATGGTAAATGATAATAACAAAACAGCAACAAGTGACAAAACAGCAAATAACAAAACAGCAAATGGGCATTACGGTATAAGCAATAACGTAAAAAAGGATCATAATGTTTTGAAAAAGAAATTCCGTACTAGGCAGTTAAACACATTTAGTTATTTGTATACCAATTGCAAATTGAGTGAACAGTGTAGGATTGAGTTACATTTATGATATGTCTGTTGGTTTCCGGGCTCACAAGAGGTGAGCCCTTAAGTAATTAAGTTAGTACAAGCTTGTTCAGACATACATTGTATATGCTTCATGCTTCTTCATGCTTCTGATGGTATTGACTGTTTCCTCAAGAGTAACAGAGTCTACATGAAAGTGCAGGTCCTGGTCGGCTGGTGGTGGAAGAACAAATGTTTGTGGTCCGCTATTATTCATTGTTCAGCAGGTCCCAGAAGTACTGTCTCCATTCAGCAAGAAGCTCATTACAGGTTTTCAATGGAGCCTGGCTTCTGTAGGTTAAAGGCATCCAATGCAATTTCAGGGTGACATAACAAAGATGACAAAGGGTTTTTTCCAAAGTTAATTTCCTGTATTCCTGCAAAGTTAATAACGCAATGCTGCTAACAGAAAACAGTTGCTTGTTATACATGTAGCTATTTATGGGTGGTACCCTAAAAATAAAGAGATGCCTCACAAAGCTTGTTTTGGGGCTATTTAAAACGCATCAAGTGAAATGTGCTAAGAAGTGAATGTTAGTATCTCTCAGATTTCCTCATCCAGAATTGTTTGTTTTCTCTTGCCACCCTGAAATTGCATTGGATGCCTTTAAAATATCACATTTCAATCAGAATATTTCAGCTGCACCTACATGCCAGGAGGGTATCAAGGATTTACCTTCAAAATTGAGAAAAAGAGCTATTATTATGTATTAAGGCCACACCAATTTAATTTCTTGTTTTTTTTCGTTTTTTTCTGATTTGAAAATAAAAATAAAAATTCAGAATCAACTGCAAAATGATCATATTTTGCCCTGAACAGTTGAAAACAGTCCTTTTCATCCTAGTTGTTACAGTTATTCCATCTTTCAATGCAATGGTATCGTTAAAAGTTCAAAATTCATTGTTTGAATTTTGAACCAGTCTGGTGTGTTGACTTCATGGCTCCTATCGTACCATTTTGAGCCATAATAGGATGCCTAGGCCTGTTTTTATTTTTTTTATTTTTTTCGCCCGCCCGCTCCATTATTTTTCTAGAAAAATCCGTTAACCAAGAAATTAAATTGGTGTGGCCTAATGATAGAATGTCTCCCATCCACAGGCTTGGAGTCAGTGTATGCAACGCCTCCCGAGTCTCCAACTTCCAAATGTCTATCTGTCGAAGCCTTCCATTGGACCACTGACGAAAGGGATTTAGCTGCTACCATCCCTGATACAGCCACCTCTGCTCCATCAACCATCACCATCCAAGTTTCAGGCTTCATGTCCTCCCCAAACGAGAAAATGTTGAGGCTGTACTTTGAGAACAAGAAAAGGTCTGGGGGAGGAGACATCCAGCAGATGGAAGTCAGGGGCAAGAAAGTCTTCATTGTCTTCAAGGATCCCACAGGTAGGAAACTGAAATGCAGTATTTTCTTACACACTATAGATGAATTACAATGTAACAGTGTTTAGCAATGCTTGAGAGTATAATTAAGGTATATGCATATCCCTCCAACACACAATTAACTTTAAGGTGTTTTTGGCAACACCTCAGGGGCAGAGCCTTTGGAAAAATTCTAGGTATGTGCATACTGTTACATGTATAATACATTTCCTACACAGTGTACATGTCTCTTTTGCTTCAGATGCCCGGCTTGTTCTCAGTCATGAACATCGTCTTGATGAAACCACTCTCAAACTGAAGGAGGTCCAGTCCAGGTCACTGGACAACACTCATCTTCTGGTCAAGGTACAGCTGTGGTTTCTGTCTTGTCGCTCTGCACTTGTAAATTGTAAACACTTGTAAATACACTTATTTGTTCATCATTATTGTATATAGCCTAGCTTTATTTGTGTTCATATTTTGTTTGGATTCTGTTATCTGTACCTTTGATCGTCTTTTGTTTATGTATGATTTATTGAATCGGTGTCGTATAAGCCCACACGGGCTGGGCGCGGGATAGCGCACCACACGGAAATAAAGTATCATTCATTCATTCATTCATACATTTTTGTACATGTACTGCTGTTGGCGTCCCTTGCACAGGCAGCATGCAGTCGGCTCAAGTTTTAACACCGCATTTCCAGGTGACTCTGTGCAGTGGGTCCACACTCAGTCACCGAGTGCTGCCCACACACTTCCATATGTCCTTCTTGTACACTCCATACAGGATTTCCTTGGTCTACTATGACCTACATGACATTGTACAAAGTCATGTATGTTGCCTGGTCACAAAAGCAGGCTGTGAGAAATTTGTTTCACATTGGAATGAAGAGATTTTAAAGGGTGATGATTTTTTTTTCTCTGCACCTATCTAATACAGGGACTCAAGGAAAGCATAACTGAAGATACCTTGAGACGTTACCTGGAACGTGTTGGCATTGATGAAGTGATCACAGTAGAGTATGGCATCCGGTCTGCTGTTGCCCTTCTCACAGTCAACAAGATTTCCAGTAAGTTTTTTGTTTCCCAATGTGAAGCTCAGTATTCTTTGATTTCTTCCAACTTACATGTAGTGGAATTAATCTCCAAGCAGATCTTTTGGTGGGGGTAAGACAGTATCAAATTGGCCAGTCTGTATCCATTTCCCCACCACTTGGGTGGGGAAA
>NW_017804465.1:372432-384342 GCF_001625305.1 Branchiostoma belcheri
ATTTGATACTGTCTTACCCCCACCAAAAGATCTGCTTGGAGATTAGTGGAATGACTTGTTTGATTACAGTTACCTTTCAAACCTTGATCAACTCTAGATAATTCTAAGAATCAATATTACTAGAGGAAAAGTTGTGATCATTGGAACAATGTACAATGATAATGATACAAAAATGTAGCTTTTACCATTCTGCTATGCCAGTATAAAAATCTAGATGATTATTCAGTAACACCATAGCATTATGATGAAGATACTGAATGTGATCTGTTTTAATTATTATTGCAACAACACAATTCAAGAAACCAAATTGGTGAGTATTGTGAACACGCACATTACACATTACAGAACACATTTCACATTTCACATTTCAAAACAAAGTCTGCATAACCCTTGATAAATAATGCAGTATAAAAATACATGTAAAAGAACTTATTTTATCCCTTTTGACTTCAAGATTTTGAGCAGATAACAACCAAGGCAGAGTACACACCACTGGAGGGACAGCAAGTTATCTTGGAGAGAGTCCCCGTCCCAGATGGCATCATCGTAACAGACCTGCCAGACACTGTGTCCAGAGACCTGCTGGAGTTGTACTTTGACAGTGAGACAAGGAGCGGTGGAGGACCTATCTCAGACATCAAGATGGACTCCTCCACTGGAACTGCTGTTGTCCAGTTTGATGATGCAAACAGTATGCAATCTTTTGTTTCTTTTTTTCTATATCTATCTATTACTCCTCCTCACCTCACCGGTCCCATAGCAGTCTGTCCTGCCGTCGGGGCAACTAAACTGTCCACAAGACTAATGATCCACCCAGGGCGGTTCTCAGCCAGACTTGTCAGGTGACTCAGGGGATGTCCTGTCCATTCCTTCAGGTCACTAATCCAGGTCCTTCGAGGGCGCCCCCTCAGTCGTCCACCCTCCGCCTTCCCTTGCAGTGTAGTGTGAGCTAGGGTGCCCTTTGCTCTGGTTACGTGACCGAACCACTGCAGCTTCCTCTTCTTTACCAGTGACAGGAAACTGGGGAGAGGGCCTGCCAGTGACTTGACTCGCTGCTTAACTTCTTCGTTTGTAGTGTGTGAAGTCACCAGTGGGTCTGAAGTAATCTCCGGTAGCAGTTACTATCTATTACTAGTGAATGTAATACAGTAGTCACTGAATGTTAGACAAAGTCAATGACTGTAAATATCTACTGTAAGTCATTAAAACTCTGTAGTACACAAATCAGTGGCTAACCAATGGCTTGTAGATATTTAGATGTACGTGTAACAGATATAGGATTTAATCTTTTCACCAATGATAGTAACATTACATGTTGGCTGTGGTTTATGTATTCAGACAATATTTCCCAAATCCAAGCTGTTCCGTTTGAAAACTTTAATGATATCTGTTTGTTTTCACCTTGTTTCCCAAGAATTACCTAGGGATAACTAAGTCCTTAGTAACTTACTACCTTATTTTGCTTTTCTTACAGCTGTAAACAGGGTTCATCAGACATCCCCACACATTCTACACAACACACCAGTAAGTGTCAAACCTTACTACGAAGGCCTTGTTGAAGTGGTGGATGACGATGCTCCAGGAGCATTCAAAATGCCTCAACCCATCAGCATAAAGATCAGGCCTAAGTTGATTCCGTTTGCCTTTACCATGCCAAAGTATGTGGAGCAGCTGACAAAGAAGTTAGCAGAAGTTAATGCAGAAGTAGATATGACAGTCACAGATGAAGTAAAAATCTCACCGACACTGACTCCCGAGATGAAAGGTATTCGGAAGTTAGCGAAGCACTGGGAAGACCAGAGTCAAAATTGTGTGGAAAAGGTTTTCACACAGTTTCGGGCAACAAAGATCCCTGTGGCAACTCAAATCTGGCGACGCACCAAGGACAGATTTGAAAAAGCGTTTGAAAAGGTGAGTAACTTTCCGTCAAAGGGGGATGATATTTGGGTCCTGTGTTTTGATGATGACGATTTAGGAGGAGGAGTGGTTACTCTGATTGGAACAACAGAAGCTGTCTCCAGGGCAAAGCTCGTCTGCAACACTTTCATCAGAGAGACAGAGAATCTACTGGACTGGGAAGCCTCCAACAACATCACCATCCAAGTGTCAGGATTCCTGTCAAGGCAGTGCCCAAATGAAGAAATGCTGAGGCTGTACTTTGAGAACAAGAAAAGGTCTGGGGGAGGAGACATCCAGGAGATCCAAGTCAGAGACAAGAAAGTCTTTATTGTCTTCAAGAATCCTACAGGTAGGAAACTGTTATTTTTAATATAATTATATAGGTCTGGCTTAAGATAATAGCTGTAATGCAACATTGGAATGATGAGCAGTATGCTTGAACTTTAGAATAGATTATAGCTCCAATGTCATACCAAATTGTAACTCTAATTTCTGTTATGATCTAAGGGTAATATGGTATGTTTCCTACACTTTGTCCACAATTATCTTCTTTTGATGTGTTCATAGTTGCTTGGCATGTTCTGCGTCGAGACCATCGCCTTGAGGGAACCACTCTCAAACTGAATGAGGTTCAGCACCCCAGAGCACTGGACAACACTCATCTTCTGGTCAAGGTACCGTAACACTGGTTTTTATCTTGTTGCTCTGCATTATTAAATTTGTCGCATTATGGACTGTACTAGTATCCCTTGTTTGATTATACATGTACATGTACTGCTGTGGGGGTGCCCACAGACACAAATCAATGGCAGTCAATTGTTTCCTGAGGTAGCCTGGTATCCAGCTACTAGTGTATCGTAGTTGGGGCAATCTTCGGGACTCTTAGACACCTGTGATAGAGTTTCGCCTATCATAGGCTTTATAAATTTAACTCCCGTTATGCAAAACCTACCAGGGATCCTAGCTGAGTCCGACTGGGAACAGCCCCAAAGAGAACCCGTGTCAACTGTGATAGACTGGATACCAGGCTATTCCTGAGGTGGCTCTGTCCAGTGGGTCCACACTTGACACATGCTTAGATGATCCAAGGTTTTCTTCAATGGTCTACTACGACTTGTCTGGTCATAAAAACAGGGTGCGGCACAAAGTTTGTCTCAAAATGGAACAAATAATTAAAAGAGTTGATGATGATTATTTAATTTTCTTTCTGTGCACCTAACAGGGACTCAAGGAAAGCACAACCAAAGAGATTCTTAGCCTTTACCTGGAAAACATCAGCGATGATGAAGTGATGACAGTAGACTACAGCACACAGCCTGGAGTTGCCCTGGTCACCCTCAACAAGATTTCTTGTAAGTGTTTCTACGTTTATATGTCAGTGTACTTTATGTCCTCTTCAATATTGACCATAGTTTATTCCTTATTTCCATCACATCAGCTCTACGGCATCTACTATCAAATGGCTAGTTTGATCACAGTTAGCAAATTTAAGTAAAGACTTTAGCTTTAATCCTTATACTAAAGTACAGCTAATCATCATTGGCACAAACATAGTAATTGATATCACGAGTTTTATGATTCTGATATGTCACATTGTACACAATTTCAAAAACAACACAATATGGCAGAGATCAGTTGTGATCTGACTCAATTTGTACTGCAGCAAAACAGCACACATGGACCACAGGCAGCAAATTGCGGGACAGGTATTGTGCACCACACCTTGTGTAATTACAGAACACATTTCGCAATGATTATTTCATTAAACAAAGTCTGTACAACACTTGATGCAGAATACATAATTTTTCATTTAAAAAAATGTAAAAAAAATAATTCAACCATTTCAACTTTAAGACTTTGAGATGATGGCAGCCAAGGCACAGTTCAGGCCACTGGAGGGACAGCACCTTACCTTGGAGAGAGTCCCCGTCCCAGATGGCATCATCGTAACAGACCTGCCAGACACTGTGTCCAGAGATCTGCTGGAGTTGTACTTTGACAGTGAGACAAGGAGTGGTGGAGGACCTATCTCAGACATCAAGATGGACTCCTCCACTGGAACTGCTGTTGTCCAGTTTGACGATGCAAACAGTATGCTTAATTTTGTTCAGTTCTTTTTTCTATATCCTGCTTTAAATTTTAGTAAGCAAAAGCCAATGGATGTTTGACAAAATAAAGAATAAACTGCAAAGCTCATCAGTATGTGGTACACAAAATCAGTGAATAGCTCAAACTACCAAAGTCTAAATTACACTCAATAACAGATGTTATTGAGGAAATGCAGTATTGATAGAATATGATCATGATAAAAGTTACAACTGTCAAGTTAAGATACACTTCTAACAGATTTAGGATTTCATCTTAAGATTAAAGAAGGGCTGTGGTTAGGTTTATGTATTAGACACATAGCTTTACCAAATCCAAAGTGTTTCATTTGAAATGATATCATTTTGTTTGCTCGTTGTTCCCCAATCAATGATTTGCTAGGGATTACTATTAAGCATTTAGTGTTGTTGAAGCACACAGACTCACCCACTGTCTCTGCCTTCTTACAGCTGTGAACAGGGTCCACCAGAAGTTCCCACACATTCTACACAACACACCAGTAAGTGTCAAACCTTACTATGAATGCCTTGTTGAAGTGGTGGATGACGATGTTCCAGGAGCATTCAACATGCCTCAACCCATCAACATAAAGATCAGGCCTGAGTTGATTCCGTTTACCTTTGCCATGCCAAAGTATGTGGAGCAGCTGACAAAGAAGTTAGCAGAAGTTAATGCAGAAGTAGATATGACAGTGACAGATGTAGTAGCAATCTCACCGACACTGACGCCCACCATGAAAGGTATTCGGAAGCTAGCAAGGTACTGGGAAGACAAGAGTCGAAGTCATGTGGAACAGTTTTTCACACAGTTTCAGATAATGAAGGTCCCTGTGGCGATTCTCATATGGCGACGCGCTAAGGACAGATTTGAAAAAGTGTCGGAAAATATTGGTGATGATATTTGGGTCCAGTGTTCTGATGATGACTATTCAGGGGGAGGAGTAGTTACTCTCATCGGAACAACAGAAGCTGTCTCCAGGGCAAAGCTTGTCTGCGACACTTTCATCAGAGAGACACAGAATCTGCTGGACTGGGAAGCCTCCAACAACATCACCATCCAAGTTTCAGGCTTCATGTCCTCCCCAAACGAGGAAATGTTGAGGCTGTACTTTGAGGACAAGAAAAGGTCTGGAGGAGGAGACATCCAGAATATGGAAGTCAGTGACAAGACAATCTTCATTGTCTTCAAGGATCCCACAGGTAGGAAACTGTTATCTTCTCACACATGAATAAAACTGAGCTTTTAGAAGTGTTTGAGAAGACGAAGAAAGTGGTCACTGTGTATTAACATCCTTCCAGCTCACAACTTTTAAGGCAAATCTTCCATAGTTCTGGCTTAAGATAAGGCTGGCATGCATTTAAGTATCCTAACTGTTATCCTGACCTAAATGCTTGAACCCAAAAAAGCGTATGGCTTCAATGACATACATGTACTTACTTATCCTCTTCATCCCTTGCGAGACATAAGACTGATACTTTTCCTTTCCGTTTGGGTCTGTCCTTGGCCACCCTCTTCACTGATCGCCAGGACAGTCCCATAGACAATAGGTCATCTGACACTGTTCTTCTCCAGTTAGGTCTGCTTCTATTTCTTTTCCCAGTGTCATACCAAAGGTCTAATTTGTGTTATAAACTAAAAAGAATGGCATTACACATTCCTTACACATCTTTTGATTTGATGTGTTCACAGTTGCTTGGCAGGTTCTGCGTCGAGACCATCGTCTTAACGAAACCATTCTCAAACTGAAGGAGATTTGGCCAGACTTCACTCATCTTCTAGTCAAGGTACAGCTGCAGTGATTTTTGTCTTGTTGCTTTGCACTTGTCAATTTATTGCATTAGTACATACCAATTTAATTTGTTGGTTCTTGGATTTGCCTCTTCATTTTTTTCCGATTTGCACAAAAATCGCCCCAGCCACTTCCTTGGTCTACCACAACCTACATGTATATGTAGGTTGTGGCACATACGTTTCAAAATAAAATGAAATGGCGTATTTATGGCTGATGATTACCTTTTTTTCTGTGCACATAATACAGGGATTCAGGGAAGGCACAAGTGAAGAGGCCCTCCAACTTTACCTGGAACATGTTGGCATTGATGAAGTAATCACAGTAGAGTACGGTACACAGCCTGGAGTTGCCCTGGTCACATGCAACAACATTTCCAGTAAGTTTGCACGCTTGTTTGATTTGATTTGATTTGATTTATTGAAATTGCAACAGTGCAATACACGCAGGGCAGAGGCAGCTGTTGCTGGTGTTGTGTCCCACACATAGAAACGAATACTGGACAGACAATACTCATTTTAACTTGAGTCTAGTGGGGTGTGCCTTTCCCAAGGGCACAAGATTGGTGGCATGTCAGGACTCGAACCCGGGACCTCTTGATTCCAAGTCGCGCACGCTGCCGTTGTGCCATACGACCCCACGATGTTGTTTGCTAATGTGTAACAGCACACATTCTTTTATTTCTTCCAACTTGATAAAGTTTGATCACAGTTAGAGAAACCAGTCAGCTCTGGGTAATTCTTTACACTACATGTAAAGATTTAAAAGAACAAGTTGTTACGACTTAGTTGTCATTGGAGCATAAAGGGCACCCCACATGACACATCACAGAACACATTTTGCATTTCAAATCAAAATCCATTATTGTTACTGTAGTAAAAGCAATTATGTAAAAGAATTTCATCCATGTCATCTTCAAGACTTTGAGGGGATGGTAGCCAAGGCACAGTTCAGGCCATTGGAGGGACAGCAAGTTATCTTGGAGAGAGTCCCCGTCCCAGATGGCATCATCGTAACAGACCTGCCAGACACTGTGTCCAGAGACCTGCTGGAGTTGTACTTTGACAGTGAGACAAGGAGCGGTGGAGGACCTATCTCAGACATCAAGATGGACTCCTCCACTGGAACTGCTGTTGTCCAGTTTGATGCTACAAAAAGTATGCAAACTTTTCTTTCTCCTTTTTTTTTTGCTTTAACATGCATTAGTAAGTATAGCCAGTTAGATGCTAGATGAAGTCCATGATGACTCAAGTAGTAAAACAGACTGGAAGGCTTTGCCTATTCTGAAGTGGTCCAGACATGCCCTGGTTGGCCATGCTTATCCCAATTGTGAGTAAAATAAGATAAGATTGAAGATTTAATCTTCAATTGATTAATCAATGGCAACACATACATTGTACATGTATTGGCTTTGGTTAGGTTTGTGTATTACACAAAGGCTTTACCAAATCCAAGCTGATTCATCTGAAAATAATAATGATATCTGTTTGCTTCTTACTTCCCAAGGATAACTTAGGGATTACACTACCTTTGCTTTTCCTACAGCTGTAAACAGGGTTCATCAGAAGTCATCACACATTCTACACAACACATCAGTAAGTGTCAAACCTTACTACGAATGCCTTGTTGAAGTGGTGGATGACGATGCTCCAGGAGCATTCAACATGCCTCAACCCATCAACATAAAGATCAAGCCTGAGTTGATTTCATTTGCCTTTGCCATGCCAAGGTGTGTTGAGCAGCTTACAAGGATGTTAGCAGAAGTTCATGCTGAAGTGGATATGACGGTCACACACGTAGTAACAATCTCACCGACACTGACTCCCGAGATGAAAGGTATTCGGAAGTTAGCAAAGTACTGGGAAGACAAGAGTCGCAGTTGTGTGGAAAAGTTTTTCACACAGTTTCAGGCAATGGGAATCCATGTGACAAGCAACATCTGGCAACGTGCCAAGGACAGATTTGAAAAAGTGTCTGAAAAGGTGAGTAACGTTGCATCAGAGGAGAATGATCTTTGGGTCCAATGTGCTGATGAAGAAGGAGGGGGAGTGGTTACTCTGATTGGGACAGCAGAAGCCGTATCCAGGGCAAAGCTCGTCTGCAAGACTGTCATTGAAGAGACAGAGGAGCTACTGAAGTGGGAAGCCACCATTGTGACTGATAACATCACCAACATGAAAGCAGCCAAGCTGAAGGTTCTGGAACTCAACAAGTTTCAAGGAAAGCATCGAGATGTGGAGATCAAGTTTGACGTAGACAACCAGAGTGTGGGCTTCAAGGGTCAGCGAGCTTTGGTACAAAATGCCAAGATTGACTTATTTGAAACAACCAACAACTTAGCTGAAGAAAGGGTCTCCCTGTCACGAGGAAAACTGTGCTACTTGAAGTCAGACAAAGGAAGGAAGCATCTAGAAGACAGTTTAAAGAAGAATGACATCAAAGCGGCCTTTGATATGGAGGATGAAGAAATGACTCTTTTAGCTCATCAGGATTCAGAGGTAAATGTGGCAAAATACTTGCTGCAGCAAGTTGTTTCAGAATCTTCTGTGGCTGTTGCAGAGGAAAGTCGTGATCTGCTGACTAAGCCAGATTTTGCTTCACACTTGACAGACGTTCGACAAAGGCTGTCAGTTGACATCCATGTTGCAAAGGGCAAGGTGTGGGTGGTTGGACCTCCGGAGAAGGTTGCCACTGCATCTAATGACATTGAAAGTTACATCGCCCAAAACACTATCATTACTGTCAGTATGGAGGTTGCTGAGGGAACAGCAACATTCCTGGATTGTTACCGCAAAGCAGCTGTCACAAATGTTGAGAGAAATCATGCAGGACAACAGGTACAGATCACAATAGACCAGGGGAAGCTGTCTGTGAGGGGGAACAAGGATGGCATACAGAGTGCTATGAAGCAACTGCAGTTTCTCATAGACGATGTTGCAACAGACACCATGACCATCACAAAGCCAGGTCAGCTCTCTCTCTTTTCTCTTATGTTTGAAATTTTGCTTCATCGAAATGTATTTTTTGTCTGTTTTTTCTCTATTTCATGGTTTCTTGAAGCTTGTGAAAGTGTGCTATTGCTATTGCTAATTTCCAAGAATACATGTGCAAATGTAACATGCAGCAGACAACACTTGAATGAGATGAGTGTTGTATTACATGTACCCATGCTCTTATTCAGGAATGCACAAGTTCTTCACAGAAGGAACGGGGAACTTACTCCTGAAGGTAATACAGATGGAAGTGAAATGTGTGATTGTGGTGGGGGAAAGCCAGGTGCACCTACCAGAGCTGCAGGAGGGACCAGAGAAGGTGCCACACCTGGGGTTCCAGATGAGGTGAGATGGACCCCCCCTCGCCCACACCAGTTTACTATTAGGCTTTTCCCACTAAGAATAAAATTGTCTGGATCGAACCGAATAGACTTACTTTGATCCTTGAGATCAAAGCTGGATCAAAGAATATCTATTTGGCTCAATCTGGACAATTTTATCCTAGTGGGAAAAGGGCCTTAGTCTCTTAGTCACATGCCATTGTATTGTAGCATCTGTCACAGCATTCTTCAACAACAACCCTGACTGTACTCTGTCAGTTGTTTGCTTCACAAAAATATATCTGAAAAAGACTGATGCCTTCAGTACATATAAGACAAAACTCATTTAAGTCATTCAAGAGAGGGGTTCCTCAACAAGAGCAATGTCACCCTGGTATGATGATGGTAGTCTGCTCCATTCTAAGGTGTAGTAAGAATACTAAGAGTTTTGGGTCAATGTCACAAATGTGCATGCAATCAATCAAGACCTCTGTCCCCTCTCAGGCCCAGCAACACTTTAACCACTCCAGAGGGAATCACTATTCAGCTGAAGAAAGGGGACATCACTGCTGAGGAGGTGAAGCCAAAAATTTCATAACAAAAAAATTATGTTTCAATTCAAGTAAATGCTACACGTACAAAAAATATGGTGATCTGGCCCTTAGGCCACACCAATTTAATTTGTTGGTTCTCGGATTCGCCTCTTCGTTTTTTCTGATTTGCAAAAAAAAAAAAATTTGATTCTGGTCCTGAATCAACTGAAAAATGCTCATGTTTTGCCCCCCAACAGTTGAGGAAAGTCCTTTTCTTCCTAGTTGTTACAGTTTTCCCATTCATCATTGCAGTGGTGTGATTAAAAGTTCAAAATTCAATGTTTAAATTTTTACCCAGCCTTTTGTGTTGACTTCATGGCTCATTTCATATTTAAGCCTATAATAGGATGCCTAGACCTGTTTTGATTTTATTTTTTTTCGCCCTGTCGCTTCATATTTTTTCTGAAAAAATCTGAGAACCAACAAATTAAATTGGTGTGGCCTTATTCTTCATTATGCTCTTGCAAGAAGAGGTAGGTTGGCTTCATGAACCAGTGAAATTACAAAAAAAAACATTGCTTGACCATTCTTCTCCAGGCTGATGTCCTTGTGAACACAACAGATGGTGATCTTGACCTTTTCCAGAGCGGTGTTTCAAAAGCCTTTGGACAGGCTGGAGGACAAAAACTACAACAGGTGGGCTGGAAGGTGTTTTGATCTTTAGCACACTGAAGTAGATTTTTGGCTGCCAATTCTCAATTTAAATGTGTTTGTAACAATGCATATCAGCTACTAACACTTGTAGTGATAGCGTTCAGCACCAAGGACAGGGCCAGTGTTTAGCCACAGTTACTGCACCAAGTTCATACATGTATCATTTATTACTCATACTTGCAGACTTTTAGTTTTATTTTGTTACATGTGTTTGTAATGATAAATATCAGCTACTAACACTTGTTGTGATGGCGTTTAGCACCAAGGACAGGCCCAATTCTCAATAAAGACTAACAACTTTTTTTCCTGGTTTCAAAACATGTCTTATCACTTGTATAGGAAATCATACCATCATATTCGTTCTAGCTCTGAGTGAAAACCACAATAACGTCTCGACGTTACGATCAAAATGCTATCATTTTCTGCAAACATGTACATGCAATTTTTGTTGCAAAAAGACAAGAAAATGTAAAGAATGACAACTTCCAAGTACTAGTATAGCTTTTTTGTTTTCCAATTTTACGTTCAGCTAGCTATGTAATGTGATTTGAACTTAATGTTGATTTCTTATTTTTGAATTGTGATTTTAGTACTATATTACCCTAGAAATAGCTTTGACTGTGCATTTCTAATTAATAGGTTACTTCCAGTTATCTTTTAAGACTATCAAATAGAGAAATAGTTATATTCAAAACTGTGACTTTCTTAAAGGTGTTTGTAACGATAAATATCAGCTAATAACACTTGTTGTGACAGTGTTCAGAACCAAGGACAGGGCCACACAGTTACCACACCATTCAAATTCTTATTTATACTTGCATATTTGCAATCTTATTTAGTAACAAGCCACTCTCTCTCAAATTGTATGATACAAAAATAACTTAATTGAGTACAGTCAAACCTGTACTAGCGGTCACCTTTGTATAGTGGTCACTCGGCCATAGCGGTCAGTTTTTGCCGGTCCCTTGAATTTTTCCCATTGACGTAAGCATTAAGAATCGTGTCTATAGCGGTCACTGTTCAACGCGGTCAGCGGTCACCCCATTCCGGTCCCGCCGGCATGTCAACACCGCCGATAGCGGTCGCGGCTGGCCGTAACCCGCTAAGCACCACGGCCGTAACACCACCCCACCTCGGGCTACGACCGTTATGAGCCTTGTGATAATTTTCCGATCGCTACATTTATACTAAAATGTGAACTGAAAATTAAACTCCATATGTGTATGAAATAAAGGAAAACTGGCTTTTGACACGAAGTTTCTGCGGTCGCGGGTGTCTTTGATATCTGCGTTTTCCCCAACACCAGTGCCGTGCGTGCCGCATGGAGCTTTCAATGGACTCGGCCGCTCGGCGAAGATTACGGCAATTATCTTTACAAAAAAACTTAAGAATATCCATATTTGGTTCTCGATTCCTTGAAATGCGTAGATATGTGCATAGCTTCCGTTTTTCATGAGCATAATTCAAGAAATTTGGCTCGAAAATGCGTTTCGTATTTTTCCAAGATGGCGCATGTTATCTGCAGAGGGAGGTCAATTGGGGTCATCGGAAGACTA
>NW_017804465.1:384362-384876 GCF_001625305.1 Branchiostoma belcheri
GCCAGTCCCAGCAACACTTTAACCACTCCAGAGGGAATCACTATTCAGCTGAAGAAAGGGACATCACTGCTGAGAAGGTGAAGTCAAAAATTTCATACAAAAAAATTATGTTCAATTCAAGTGAATGCTACACGTACAAAAAATATGGTGATCAGGCCCTTATTCTTCATTATGCTCTTGTAAGAAGAGGTAGGTTGGCTTCATGAACCAGTGACATTACAAGAAAACATTGCTTGACCATTCTTCTCCAGGCTGATGTCCTTGTGAACACAACAGATGGTGATCTTGACCTTTCCCAGAGTGTTTCAAAAGCCTTTGGACAGGCTGGAGGACAAAAACTACAACAGGTGGGCTGGAAGGTGTTTTGATCTTTAGCACACTGAAGTAGATTTTTGGCTACCAATTCTCAATTTAAATGTGTTTGTAACAATGCATATCAGCTACTAACACTTGTAGTGATAGCGTTCAGCACCAAGGACAGGGCCAGTGTTTAACCACAGTTACTGCACCATGT
>NW_017804465.1:384896-431322 GCF_001625305.1 Branchiostoma belcheri
AGAGTTTTCGCTAAGTTTTCATGTTCAAAACGACCAAAACGGAAAGTAACTGGCAACTGACGAACAATTATTTTGCTGTTAACTAAATAGACAGTATCTTGGTACAAAATAACTTATTTATGTGGTTGGAATTCGCTGTGCCGTATGTCGGTCGCGCGAAGCAAGTGTTCACCAAAGAGCAAAAACATGGCGATGTCGTTCTCTTCCACTTTTCGACTAACAACAACAACAACTACTAGTAACGTGGCGATTGCGGAGAAACGATGGCGAAAGCGGAAAGACAGACGCCGAACTTATTCCAAAAGGTGGAAGTGATCCGACTGGCAGAGAGAGTGAGAAGAAATCGTCGAAAGCTGAGCTCAGATTAAATGATTTTGCAGTCGATAGAAATTTGTTTGGAGTTGAAAGTTTGTTGCTTGATTTGCTTTCTTTTCTTTAGCCACATGTAGTACTAGTATGTACACAAGAACAGTAAATGACAACCAGTGATTTTGTATGTTTTAAATTATGTGAATGGTTTCGTTGTCCCAGAATAGATGAACTGAATATGTTGAGTGTATGTATCTTTGATGTCAAGTTAATGTTTCCTTGCAATATTTCTGTATTTCTTTTTTTTTCAAGCAAGTACAAAATAAAGTACAACTAAAGCAAAAGAACAACAAATTATTGAACTAAGACATGTACATATAAAAGGGGTGTACCTTTGCAAATGTATGTATTCATATGTTTCAGAATAAAGACATCACTGTTGGTACTCAAAGCATACATACATGTGTCCCTTTTTTTGGGGGGGGGGGGTCAACTAACCGGCTGTTTCTCTATAGTGGTCACCTGGCCATAGTGGTCAAATTTGGCCAGTCCCTTGAGTGACCACTATAGGCAGGTTTGACTGTATTAATATACTGTACTTTTCAGCTCTGTAACAACCATCCCAAGGCCGATGCAGGAGATGTAGTAATTACCCAACCTGCCGGGACCCTCAGGTGTAAAGAGGTGTACCATGGTGTCCTACCCAACTGGCAAGAGTCTGACCAGGTAACTAAAAACAGTCCATGTCTGTAGGCTGTCATGAAACTTGTACACTCAGCTGTGACTGTTGAATAATCCACAAGTGGATGTACATGTAGTCCCAGGGAATGGAGACCCCTCATTGACTAATTAAATATAAGCAAGCCAATCTATGTGTTACCGATAGAGGATTGAACTGAGTGAATTAATAAATGAATGGGTAAATGAGGGACAGAGCCAGGGGTAGAGATGGGAGACAGCTTGTTAATTTAATATGTTGTTATTAGTCATCTGGCATTCTGTATCTGTTTCGGTATAGCCGGAATAACCGCCCTTTGGCGTAACACACCAGCTGTGGTGTAACACACTGAGGCATTTTTCTCTGATGAATTGAAAAGCTAATTTAAGGGCACAAGGGATGAATTTTGATGTGATTTTTCTCTTTGTCCCTTCAGCCCCTAAGAACGATGGTGCACGACTTGCTGGAGCTAGCTCATGATGACCGTTACACCTCCATAGCGTTTCCAGCAATGGGCACAGGGAACCTGATGTACCCTCATGATGTGGCTGCCAGTTGCATGTATGATGAAATCTGGTCCTTCAGCCAATCCAACCCTGGAACAACTCTGAAGGTACCATCACCAACAGAAACCTGATATTAACCTGAGAGAAAAACCGTCTCTGTTATTCAAATCACTGTCCCCACTTCCATAGTCCTTTCCCTGCTGCCTAACCTTGCAACAAATTTAAAATAGAGGATTGGTCGCCAAGTGGCTGTAACTACAGTGTAAGTAGTAGGCAAGAATTCTTGCTATCTGGATGGCAAGTGACATCTTCCAACAATCACTAGAGAAAATTCTTTTCCTTACAACTTAAAAGTTGTGTACTCAATATCATCTTTGTAAAGTAGATTAGTTTGATTATAGTCCTTGTTATGTAGCAGAATTTGCCATATGCTGTACATGTACCTTGTGCAAACGTACATTTGTTTCTTTTATTCTTCTGTCTAAAATGTTCTCTGCTCCCAGGATGTAAGGATCATTGTGTTTGACCAGCCAACAGTCCAGGCTTTTGAAACAGAGCTGAGGGACATACAGGGGGTGCAAGAAGCTTCAGAATCTAAAACAGCCACAGGTAGGCATAATGGTAATGTTACATCACTTTTCATCTGAAGGTATTGTGACTAAGTTTTGTTAAATGTGCTTTTAGTGAAGGTCATCATAGTATCATGGAAATTGATGGGAATATATTTAATTTAGAATATTCTGTGATAATGTGTGTAGTCACAGAATCACTTTTAAATATTTGTAATGATTCCAAAGTACTGATGTCTCTCCAAATGCAAAGTTGTCAGGATTTTCCTGTACCACACACCTAAAGTATAATAAGTTCTGCCAGTTCATTTTAGTGACACTGAAGAAGAATGATGTCTGTCACTCAAAATGCCTAGAATAATTTCCATATTTCATCCATATTTTCTATCATTTATCTGGATGTCTAACCTTCACAGGTTCAGGTCCATACTCTGCAGTGCCCACCCCCATGCCTGGTCAGCAGCAGATGACCATTGGCAGTGTGACTGTCCAGATTCAGGGAGGTGACCTCACCACTGAGAATGTGGACTGTATCGTCAACGTTACCAGCAAAGATTTGGGTAATCAAATCACCTTCATACATGTTTTAAAAAGGCAACTCCAACTCCAAGTGCAGAATTAGTGTGTAGCAACATGGTATTTTACTGGCTTTTCAATCACTCAACTAGAATTCGTGGAACACATGCTTTTGTCAGGTGTATATCCTTTCACACCAAGTCGGCCTTGGGTTGCAGCCTGAGTTTGCCATGTCACACAAACACACTATCAAAGACATAGACTTCTGGTGAATTTCATTGGGCCAGCGTTTTTTTCAAGGCGCCAGCCTGACTGCCAGATCATGTTGCAGGTTGACCTACATTGTACATTCCAGTGCCATATGTGTCAGAATTATACATTACAGAAAATAAGTACATGTACCTGAACACTTAAGAAACCGTTGGGCATATGATAATAAATGAATTCTCCTGCCTTCCCCTTCAGGTTTACGTGGTCAAATGTCTCAGGCTATCTGTCAGAAGGCTGGACCCAACATAGCAGCAGAGTGTCAACAGTACATCATACAGAACGGGCAGCAGGACCATGGGGATGTAGTTTTGACAGGTGAAACATTTTCACACTCTCTTTTCTCGGTAACACTTTTAATTAGTATTCAAGAAGTCGTTAACGGTTCACTGAGCCACCTCCAGTGGAAACACATGCTTCTTTGCTAACTATTGAAGAATTTAATGGTTTTCAGCACCAAGGACAGACCTAAACTTTAAATGAGAAGGATTTTACCGTATTATGTGGACTATTTTCGTCTTACTTCAGGCGCCGGTATGCTGCCGTGCAAAGGAATTCTCCACCTGATACACCCTAATACACAGGTCCTCAAGGAAAGCATCAAGACCTGTCTGCAGGTGGCTGAGACAAAAGGCTTCAAATCGATCGCTTTCCCTGCAGTTGGAACAGGTACATGTAGGTGCAGAAGTAGAAGTGTGAGGCATGATTTGAGATACTTGTTTGATTAATGGCACACAAAATAGTTGTTAGTTAGTTAGTTTTCTCCAATAATTTAATGCAAATACTGTACATGTAGTATATAGACTGGTACCACAGTACTCCTCTGTCTTCAAACAGTGTCTCTTACTGTAATATGAAAAGAATACATCAAGCAACTGGATAAACTTTCTAAAGAGTCAGACGTTTCAGATAGCATCCACTATCTTTCATCAGTGACTGAGAAATGTAGCCAGTGACAGAGAAGAGCACAAAGATTAAAATATGCTATCTAAAACATCCAACACTTCAGAGAATTAAATCCAGTTGCTTGATGTATTTTTTAATACATTTATTTCTACCTGGATGTCTAACCTTCACTCACATATCTTCTATCTTTCCAAGGTGGTTTTCAGATCAGCCCTGACCAGGCAGCCAGTCTCATGATGGACGGGGTTGCAGACTTTGCCCAGCAGGGAGTGCCCACCTCCCTCACCACAGTCAGGATCATGGTGTTCCAGCAGCAGATGCTGCACAACTTCCACTCAGAGATGGACAGGAGGGCTCAAGACTTGCCACGCAAAGCCAAGAGGTTTACTGCAATCAAAAGCAGGTTCAAAAGTAGGAACTCATGTGTACATCGCCCTTTCAATTTTCAGCTTCATGCTTGTCATTTCGGCTTCATTCCAGACTCAGACTTGCTCCCCTACAAAGCTAGACATACTAGTAATTGATTCCATATATATACAATGTGTATGTTTTGACTGTACCATACTTCTTTACCTCTTCGGCCCTTGGGAATTTCTAGCTTGCCTCCTCTTTCTTTTGCTTCATGTTGTTACTGTTTTGTTGTGGTCTTTTCAGTTTTGTCTCAGTCAGTGGCATCAAGAAAGAGATTTGACAGATTTTCAAAGAATCTTATCCAATATATGTGATGCTTTCTTTGTCCTTTGGAAACAGACACTTTTCTGCTAATTATTGTGGAATTAAATGGTTTTCAGCACTAAGGACAGGACCAATGTTTAAACAAGAAGGATGTTTATATTGTATGTACTACTAGTATTTCCCCTGAGTTAAAAACATCTGTGTCTACTGTAATTTGCTCGCTTCTAGTTTTGGTTTAGTAGATTAGAATTCATAAGTGTGACTCAGTATATGGAAAAAAATCAATTTTCAATAATAAATATTACTTGTATCATCATTCTGTTCAATCCACAATGAAAGGTTTGCTCATTTCTATCTCTCATTAACTTGTTTTTTTTGTTCCTTTCAATAGTCACTCATTCCCTTGGGAAAAAGCGTCTTGTGGCAAAGATCCTTGGATTAACCTTAATCGACGGGGAGCACAGTGTGGCTGGCTCAGTATCAATGCCAAAGCCTCCTCTCCTTGTCCAGTTCTTTGGCAGAGAAGAAGTTGTCGACTTGGCCAAAAGCAGAGTCCAAGAAACCGTGGACACAAACCTTAAGGAAGAGAAGATTTGAAGATTCTGCAGTTCAGCAGCTGTCAGATGATGAAGTGGGAATGCTGAAGATGTACGGACATCAGAAGATGTGGCAATCTAAAGTTGGTGAGTTAATCCTTCCATCTCGAGAGATGATGGTAGCCCCTGGAAAAGGATAGGGTTGGCAGTTTTTTAGGGTTGGTCAGAAAACAGGAATCAACTTTTTCTAGGCCATTTCCTAGGCCTAAAAAGATGTCCACTCCAGATGCAGTTAATTTCTTTCTGCCTCGTACTTTCTAGAAAAAAGTGGCTGTCACTGCATCACTATACAAGGCATCACAAACATGTACACAGTTGTAAGCAAAGTCTGGAAAGTCCTGCATGACAAGAAAGAGGAGGCCAGAAAAATGGAGCAGGCTTTGTCTCTACAGAAGGACATCTCATGGTGAGTAAAGACACAGGACTCAACATGTTTCTCTTATCTACTACATTTTACTCTCTGATATTTAGTTGAAAATATTGCAAGGGAACAATTTATAAATGCAGAGGGCAGGAAGAAAAATCTTGATATGACAGTCACTGTTTTCATTCCATAAACCTGATTGTCAAACTTTGCTTCAGTATTCTTTTCCAGTCAAGCATTTTTTTTTAAATTTATGAAGCAATGAGTACTGTGAACTAATTTGGCCTCACAGTGTACACAATGTATATAGATGGAAAAAGTTTTCTGCTACCATAATAACATACTTTAGGTGTTTTAGATGCCTGGACTGATGTTCTCTGTAACCATTCTCTTAGTTTCTGCAACAGTTACTCGTAATGATAATTACATACCATTTACAAAACTGGTTTATAAAAAAAACTTTTGAGAACTCTTTGTTTAATCTGTTTTTCCTGTTTTTTCTTCCTTTTAAACCAGGTGTTATGAGCAGCCAAATGGTGCATATGTCCCCTTTGACCCCCTCATTAACTTCCAAATAGAGAAAGCCTACAAGAAGAACAGGAAAGGGAGGGTTGAGTATGAGGATGATGTAGGTCAGTGTGAGATCGACTTCAGCACCATGAAGGAAAAGGCATCCGGACAGACGTCAAAAGTCTGCAGGGATGAATTGAAAATAGGTACATTTTGAAAGACTGAATTGTTTTCCCCCCCTCATTATGTATAAATAGAAATGATGATGTTACTGCATTTCATTTTAAAAAGGAATTGATACAAACCTGCTGGAAACCTGCCTTGTTTTTGACAAGGAAATTGGACTTCTTTAAACTATGTACAACTACTTTTTTTTGTGACCAGGTCTAACAGTGACCAGTGCAGTTCCTGATCACTGGGATCCTCAGCCAATAGACCCATATTCCAGGAAACCCAAGCTGTGCCACAACGTGAAGTTATATCCATCCTCTGATGAGTACAAGACTGTGAGCAGCAAGTTCGGGCTGCTGGGAAACATTGTGAGCATTAGAAGAGTGCAGAACCCAACACTGTGGAGCCAGTACTGCACACAGAAACAGAAAATCAGCCTGAAGAACCCTAGAATGTAAGACAAAACAGATCTAGCTAACATTTAGATTGAGGGTTTCGCTTTTGTTTGAATGTCTTTTGCTGCTTACTTGTTTCCTAACATTTTATTTAAGTTAACAGTCCAAGATTTTTTTTAGTTCTAAGAGGACTAAATTTGAGTGTAGCACTTTTGTAGATGTCATTGACCTCTGTTATTCTCCATAATGTTCTTATGAACTAAAAAATCTCATTTATCATCTTTTGTCCAGAAATATAGAGCAGGAACTGTGGCATGGGTCTTCAAAAGATTCCTGTGGCAAGATTACCTACAACGGTTTCAACAGGAGCTATGCAGGACGCCATGGTATGTACCTCACTTCTTTGTTTTGAATGCCAGAATTTCCCCACTATCAGTACAGTATATACTCTTCAGTAATTTCTTCAGTGTATTAAGTACAGTCACAGAATTACAACAGCTTGTTCAATACAATTTTTATATGCGAGTTCAGACAATAATTGATGAACCATTCTTTTTCACAATTCAATTTTTTTGTCTTTGTCTTTTGCTGCCCTACAGGTACACTTATTGGCAAAGGGACCTACTTTGCTGTGAACGCATCCTACTCAGCAAAAGGCTATGCCAAACCTGATCCCAGCGGCAACAAGAGCATGTTCTTGGCCAAGGTGCTGACTGGACTGTCCACACCTGGGGACCATACTATGGTTGTCCCCCCACTCAGACCAGGGGGAGGCCCACTGGACACCTATGACTCCACCAGTAGAGTTACCAGTGATGGTACCATATTTTGTGTGTTTCATGATGCACAGGCATATCCAGAGTACCTGATCACATTCATTTGAGTGTGGGTCTGCATGGAGGGATGCCGGCAATGTTCAATGGTAATTTAGGATGAGTAATAAAAGGGTGGCGTCTGTGTGGTGTAGCGGATAGAGCATCGGACTGTCCAGCGGGGAGACCCAGGTTCAATCCCCAGGGTTAGACCCAGACATGTCTGGACTTGCACCCAGACGTTGTGCCCTTGGGAAAGGCACTATACATATTTCCTCCCTCAGTTAGAGGGATCCTGAGCTCTACTGAGGTTTGGGTTGGCTGGTTGGCATTAGGAAGGGCATCCAGCCGTTAAAATCTTGCTTAAAAAAAAAGACTTGCACTTGGTGAAATTGGGTAATAGATAATAGAAAATAATATATTAAAACTTAACAATAAATTCAGATAGGCCTACAATGCCTAACAGTAAATTAACTTGTCTTGTAGAAGACTTTTTGGAAGTGACATTTTGTATTCATGAGGTGTCCAACAAAATTATTCAGCCATTATGATTTATGGGTATGTAATTGCATCCAACTATACAATACAAAGTGTATACGAAGTATAACACAGTGAATATTTCAATGACAATTAACAATGAATTCAATATTAGTAATAACATGCTACATGGGACAAAAACGTCCAATTATGCTACACAAAGAATTTCCTGACATCTATGAACATTTAATTAAAGCACCCGGCTACAATGGACGTTTCCTAAAATCTCGCTTATTACAGCCAAAACATATAATTATGCAAATGTTTGAACAACATGCAGCCGCTCTCTCATTGGTTGACCAGCTAATTGTCATTTTGTCATTGGTTGAATTGATAACTGTGATGGACAGTCAAGAAAGGTGAATTAAATGGTTTGGTATGCCTTACGGTAAAAGGTATGCAAACCCTTTTGTGTTGCCAAGATGAAACTAATGATGATAATGATTTAATGGCCGTAATAGTATAATCATAATTTTAAATCATATCCCAGAAAATGAAGCCAAAGAAACTTCATACTAGTAGTAGAAAAGGCAAGACCGTGAGCTAATGAGCTGTGACCAAATTTGTTGTATATATATTTGTACATATTGAATATATGTATATCAATTTGAAGAGATTGAATACTATGAAAGTGCTCTTATAACCTATAATCTTTTACTGGGTATGTGGTACAAATCTTTTCATCAAGACATTTTAAAGATGGAGAAATTACGAGAGAATAATACTAATGACTGATAAGACAATCTTCAATTTATGTAAGATTACATAATCAGATATCTATGATAGATCAAACGTTTGTTTTGAGATTTGTGTGTAAACAGATTCATTGCGAAGGACTTGTGTTTATAAAAGGCATAAAATGTAACAATGTTTTTCACCCTAACGGATGACTAGCAAATGTAACAACTGCAGCAAATTTGACCTACTGCCTTTTTTTCATCAAACATGGTAAGAAGAAGATCCCTGGATGTTTGTTATTTTTCAACATCGTGCTATCAAGCTATCAATGCTTGATTAGTAGCCTGACTATCATGATAGATTTCAACCAACAAAAGTTCTGGCTAACTAGTGATTTAAGTCAATAAAGCTCTGGATTAACTAGTGCTCTAAGTCAATAAAGTTCTGTGTTAACTGGTGAATTAAGTCAATAAAGTTCTGGATTAACTGGTGCTTTAAGTCAATAAAGTTCTGTGTTAACTGGTGATTTAAGTCAATAAAGCTCTGGATTAACTAGTGCTTTAAGTCAATTAAGTTCTGTGTTAACTGGTGAATTAAGTCAATAAAGTTCTGTGTTAACTGGTGATTAACATCGATTTTAAAAAAGCATTCGATAGTGTACATAGAGACTCGATCTGGAAAATACTTAAGGTGTATGGTGTTCCTGGAAAATTCATACAAGCCTTTAAAAGCCTGTACGAGGGATCCACCTGTTGTGTAAAGGTAGACGCAGGGTACACCGACAGCTTTGACATCGTCACCGGAGTGCGACAAGGATGCGTCTTATCTCCCCTACTGTTCACTGTCACCATAGACTTTGTAATGCGCAGGGCAATGGGTAGAAGTGACTTTGGTATACCCTGGGAGGGAGACAGACGCCTCACGGATCTAGACTTCGCCGATGACATTGCTTTGACAGCAGAGTCTCAGCTGACTCTTCAGGACATGACAACATCAGCAGAAACAGAAGCGGGGAAAGTAGGTCTAAGGATCAGCTGCCAGAAGACCAAAGTTATGCAGGTGGGAGATCAACAAACGAACACAAACCTGCACATCAGTGGAGAGCCTGTTGAAAACGTAAGGCAGTTCACATACCTCGGAAGCACCATGACAGCAGAAGGGGACACAGACACAGACATCAGTGCCCGCATAGGTAAGGCAGCATCAGTCTTCAGAAGGATGAACCCAGTGTGGAACAGTGGGAAGATATCCAGAGTGCTGAAAACCAAGCTGCTACAGTCAGTAGTAATACCAACTGCACTCTATGCATGTGAAACATGGAAGATAACAACAAGAATGCGGAACAAGCTGGATGCCTTCCAACAACGATGCCTCCGCAAAATTTTACACATAACATACAGAGACAGGATTACCAACGAGGAGGTATACCACAGAACTGGTACAAAACCACTCAGCATCACCATCACCGAGAGGAGGATGAGGTATGCTGGACATGTCCTCAGGATGACCTCAGACCGACACGCCAAAACATCTGTGTTTTGGAAACCAGAGGGCAAACGGAAAAGAGGGAGGCCTAAACTAACATGGCGACGTACCCTTCAAAAAGATCTGGAAAGCAGGGGGATAACATTGAAGGATGCCGAGTCCCTCGCCGAAGACAGAGCAGAGTGGAGAAGACTTGCTGCCCAATGTGCCTTGCACGGGAGGAACTAAGTCTAAGTAAGTAAGTAAGTAACTGGTGATTTAAGTCATTAAGTTCTGTGTTAACTGGTGAATTAAGTCAATAAAGTTCTGGATTAACTGGTGCTTTAAGTCAATAAAGTTCTGTGTTAACTGGTGATTTAAGTCAATAAAGCTCTGGATTAACTAGTGCTTTAAGTCAATAAAGTTCTGTGTTAACTGGTGAATTAAGTCAATAAAGTTCTGGATTAACTGGTGCTTTAAGTCAATAAAGTTCTGTGTTAACTGGTGAATTAAGTCAATAAAGTTCTGTGTTAACTGGTGAATTAAGTCAATAAAGTTCTGTGTTAACTGGTGATTTTAGTCAATAAAGTTCTATGTTAACTGGTGATTTTTAGACTGGTTTACTCCCATGTTATAACACAAGCAAAAAACAACCTTCTACCATTCTAACATTTTTTAATTCAAGTACATACATATATTAGCAAAAGCAATAACTCTTGTTTCCTAACCTTTACATTCAGTCTCCATGAATTATTACTATATAGTAGTTTTCTAGGCAGATTTTAACTCTCGTTAAACTCGCCTAGACTCGAAAAAAATAAAGTCGTCTGCAAACAATAAACAAGGAATGCTCTCCGAGCATGTATGTTTGGTTGTTCACATTCGTTGTCAAAGACTGTAAAACCACTACTTCATTAAGTTGAGTAAAGTTTGGTGTATTTTTCTAATTCCTGATCACCTGTCTCAGAATCTTAGATTGACAAAAAGGTTTGGTGCGACTTGGTGATTGAGTCCCCGGATCACTTGTATTTCCTTCACTCGTAATCCATCGATCCTTCGGCTCTAAATTGTTCTTCCACACTCTGGATTTTCTACACGTGTGACCTATTTCTCTAGTATAACCACATGTGCAGACGTTTGTGATTCACTGTTAGTACTAACCCTCTTATCATGATATGATTGCTAGGGACAGTCATCATCCTTGATTTCGGAGTAGAAGTGGGTAGAAGACCGGTCATAGACATCGTCATCATCTATTTCACAGTAGCTGTGGGTGGAAAGTGCTGAAGACTGACGACAGGTGCTTTGTTCTTTTGGGTCAGTACAGTCAGGTTGAGCCGAGGATGTTTTGTACATCGGATTGCTGATCAGACCCGTGACATCGATAGACTGGCGGCTACCATGTGTCCTGGCGACATTTGGTGAACCTGTTTGGACAGTACTAGTGTTGCTCAGTTTCCTGTTCTCGACTCTTACACCGTTCACAGAAATACCACGAACCTCTAGATCTTCGTCCCTGATCTCGGAGTAAGTGTGGCTTGTAGTCGGATCATAAACGTCTTCGTCCTTTATCTCTTCGTAGTCCGAACGGTTGGTGGAAGCCGTGGAAAAGCGACGGTCGGTAGTCACGGTGCCAGGAAGGATATCCACGTCTTCGTCCTTTATTTCGTAGTACGTGTGTATGGAGAGGACAGAAGAACGACTAGTTGGTGCCTTGTCCGGTCAGGTCAGTACCACCCGAGGCTTGAGCTAATATTAATGCTTCGTTCGATGTTTTATACATACGATTGCTAACAAGCTGCGTTACATCGATAAACTGGTGGCAGGGGTCCGCCTGGACCGCGGCGGCGACCGGTACATTTTGAGCGGCATTCCTGGTACGTCTGTACTTGCAGACCATCACTGTGGTTAGAATTACGAGTCCGGGCACTACGATTAGTGATATTAAGTATGGAGAGGACGCCCCCTTTGCAATTGGTATTGCGACACTGGAATGAATGAGAGGAATAAGCGTTCTGTAGGGATCTTGTACATGTACTATCATGGTGGTCAAGCTTGTCTTATCGTCGCTTTTCTCTAAGTATCCTGTAGCAGAGTCTGTGGTTTGAGTGTTGGACTCTGTGTTCGTGGTATTGGACTTTATATTTGGATGGTCTTTAGGAAACTTTGAATCGGGGCATTCCGAGTATGGCCCTCCCCCAGCGCCTGGGAAACGCGACAGAGGCAACCTTCGGCCTGCTTCTCCGCGAAAAAATACAAAGCAGGAAATATTTGCCCCACTCGGCTCTGTTTCAGATTCGTTCACAAAACCTGGATTTCTCTCGTACATGTACCTAGATATCAAGGCAATGCCGTCGCTTCTGCTGGTCTCTGACTTTTCTGTGTTGTGGATACCGACCAGCTGCAACCCCACCCCACCTTTCAGGGATAAAGTCATTCCGTCATGTCTTGTCCAAGCTTGTGGACACAGGTCACTGGAAGCTAGTAATTGCCGGTTGCTCATGTTGCTTTTTGGTTTCTTCAAAGCAGTTGCGACAACAAACGGTGGTCGGATGTATATGGGGCCAAAAGAAAGCGACGAACACTCGGGTTCCTTTAAATATTTGAAAAGATAAAGGTCCAAATGAGCCCATCTGAGTTGAAAGTCTCTTGTCGCTGCCGTGTATGTGAGGCAAAAACCCAGATTATCGATGCGGAGGCGAACCTTCTGTTTCTTCCGAAGAAAATCCGTTTTGTCCACGGTCAGACTCCAGTTCATTTTGTCATCTTGCTCCCGTGGAAGTTTGCGCTCTCCCCCTACGCTGAAGGTTTGGAGTGACGGCCCCGAAAGAATTCTCTCGCTCAGACACGTCAGAGGGTTGTGGCTTACGTTCAGGACTCGTAGATTGTAACGTGAGTCGAAGGCGGTGGCGGAAACGAATTCAATCTTGTTGTGACCCAAAAACAGTGTGTGCAGGAAGGCAGCACCACGGAACCACTCACTCGCTACTTCCGACAGCAAATTGTGAGACAAATCTAACATTGTAAGATACGGGGTTTCTTCGAAACACCCAGGCTCTAGCTTAGCAATACGGTTGTGAGGGAACGACAAGTGGGCGACAGATTTGGTGCGAAGTGTTCAGACCTGAGAACGAAGCTCGTTTCAGCTGCGACAAAGTGTTGAAATCTAAATACACTGACCGCAAGTGTGGAAATCTGGCGAATGTTTTGTTCTCGATCGTGCTTATACCTGCATCTATAAGGACGAGGACCGTCAGTGAAGACGGGTGGATGTTCTGCAGGGTTTGCGAGGACAGGTTTCCGACGGGGAGACTTCGCAGGGCGACCCACTGGGCCGGCGGGAAAGCTTCGTACTGGGAAAGTGTAGCGCAGGTACTGGCTTTGGAGACTCCAGCAATGAGCGAGCGGCAATTCGTGCAGATGCAAGTCATGTTGTGGTAGAAAGTATCACGAACCTTGATGTCGTTCTGCACACACGTGTGCCAGGGTTGTAGTAAGCACTCGGGACCGGAAGAGGGGACGTCTGTCGCCGCCTCACTGCCGAGAACAGAACAGATCACCGTGAGGAGCCAGCAGCCCGTCCGCTTCATCCTCACAGTTTCCTCACGGTTGTCTTCAAGTCCAAAAATTCTCCCTGACAGATCAGGCTGGCTGTATAGTAAAGTACAAGAAGGAACACAACTGAGGGGCCTTTTCTGGTTATCGAGGCTTTACAAAAACACGGTGCACAGACTATGAAGCAAGGTGAGATGTAATTAATGTCGAACTAGTTCTGCTCTGCCTTATATCGTGTTGTTGGTTTGATCCAAGTTTTATTCATGAACAACTCACACAGGAAGAAACGTGATGTGTGGTTATTAGGTTAATAAGTCTGGCCTCAGTAAGTCATCAGTTTATAACGATATCAGAAACCAATTATTTTATACCATCGTGTCCAAAATGCACCCTTACGTCCACTGCTATTCCCTGCTACAAAAAAAATTACTTACTAAACTGAGTCAAAGAATCCAGAAGTGGGTAAGTCCGTCTCCCACTGCATCAAAAGAAGAAGTCAAATTCAGAAAAATTAGTATCACGTATGTTGTAGAATGTAGAGGTATGATATATTTACGGATTTGTAAAGGAGGGGTAAAGATATGAAATACTTAAACAAGTTACACAGTTTTTGAGAATGATAAACAGTTGTTGCTAGAGGTATGTTTAAACGTTTGACGATGTGTTTAAGAAACCTTGCAAAGGCGTAGATGTACATGTACAATGTAGTATAGGTCATTGTCCGTTTCAGAGATCTACATGTATATGCATGAGACCCAGAAACCTAGAATGTTTGTTTGTTGCTGCTAGGTAGTTGAGTCCCAGGCTTCCTTCACTTTCCGGCACTGGAAATCCCTCTAAGGCGTTCATCCTTACTCTTTTAATAGATGATTTTCTGCGCGCGACCCAATGACAATATAAAGCATATAGAATCACGTACAACAGCCTCAGGTTTGATTCCGGAATTCCAGTTTATTTCCGGACTAATTTCCATGTCTCAGTAACTTACATCTAGATGGGCTAACATCGTAAATTATAGGTAACAATGATGTAAGACATACGTAACAGCCATCGAGGACCCCTTGGGGATTAACCCAATTCTGCAGAATTCTGGCTTCAGTTCCTAGAATTCTGCAGAATTGGGTTAATGCCCAAGGGGTCCTCGATGGCTGTTAGGTATTAAGTACATTATTTTAGCCATGTATATTTTACGATATTAGCCCATCCAGACGTAAGGTTACTGAGATCATACCGAAACCTGTCCTTGGTGCTGAACGCCTTCCACACACTGTGGGCATGTGTCCAAGGTATCCCAATACCAAATTTCAGGTCATCGGATTTAATGCCAGGGCTCCAGATCCCAATATGTGCATTTTTTGCCTGAAAATGGCCAAAAAAAGATTTTTAAAGCCCGTATCAAAGAAATGAAAAAAAAAAACTGGGGGTATTTGGACACTCGACAAATAATAACTCGAGTGATGGTGGCCATTGCATGGATCAAAAGCGACCCCTATTAATCGGGTGCAGCACTATGATAACTGGTCCTAGATGGGGCATAGATCTTGGTATAGTACAAACCATCTGGAAGACCACACAGACTCGATTTTATGACATCCTCTTGGCAGCCCATGCTCAACACATACCGGCCCTGTGACACCGGTCGTGTCAGCGGTTCCCCGTAGGCTTTTGGTAGCGGTACAAAAGGACGTGACTAGGCTTGGTTAACATTCTCTACATGCAAGTCTTATTTGAAACTTTTAGAGTTTATTGGGGTCCACACTTAGCATGCATTGCATTAGCTATTCTTCCTGAATTCCTTTGAAATGGACCCTGTAAAAAACCAACGTGCGCTGACGGGCCGTCCTCTGAGCAACCTAGAGATACCGGCCTGCCTACCACCATTTCAGACAATAAGAGCGAAAATCAATCAAATGAGAAAGCCAGTCAAATACAGGGACAGGTTTTAATATTGTCATCATATACAATCTCAATATATATTGCACAACATGGACCATAATTTTGACAAAATGTCAATATATGACTAAACTACAGTTCCACATATCATCTTGTCTAATTTTTCTTCAGTTCTCACAAAAATACATCGAAAAATAATCATGTACCTGTTTGACAATAATCATTTTCCCTATTTTCTATAATGTTAGCACAGCAAGCATTGTATGAATGCAGTGTCTACATAGCATAAAGACTACTGAACATTACTTGTGATCTTATTTTCTATCTGAGCCTAGTTGTCATATATGCTTCTCAACTGTTATAATATAGTAGTGCTAAATGAAGGGGCTACAGTTGTTGGAATAACAAAGTATAGAACATTTTTGAGTCAACTGCAATGCTCTAGCAGCTTATAAGGAATACAGCTTTGATCTAGTGACCGCATACACTAAGATATCATGTATGTAGGAATACTGCATATTGCAAGACATTGCCTAGGATCCATATCTATATATCTATACTTTATCATAGAGGCACACTATAGCAGAGAAGACTAGTACCTAGATCTTTCACTGGCTATAAATGTCTATCTACAGTCACATTACAAATCTACATTTTATGACAGCACCAATCTTGCCTGAAGTATATTTCCACATCATCATCGACATATGACACATCAACCATGTAAAAAAACAAACCTTACAAATCACCACGTTACATTTCTGCAATGTACTGATTGATAACAAATGCAACATCACGTTTTCGTGTTACATATCCTGGCAAGATAGAAGCCTCACATGGCAACAAAATGTTTACCGATAGTCGTAAAACTGTATACTGCACTTACAGATGACAAATAGAATCTCATTCACATTTTCAAGCCTTGAAAAATATGTTTACCATCAACCTGAAACAAAACTGCATACTTACAGAAAACAAATAAAACGTTATATTAATTCATCTTGTCAGAGAGATTATAACTGACAGGTTTTTATATTTCAGACGTACAATGTACACATAGTTAAGGTAAATTTCTAATCTTTTATTTAATGTATGCAACATTTCTTTTTGACTGCTTGACATGGAATATTCGAAGACAATGGGATCTACAGCTTTTCTATACTACATTGAGTTTATGTCTGCCTGGCTATGAAATTGATTGCCCCATTGAGAAGCCAATGTTTGATAACCTTACTTTATAGGTAAGGCCATTTTGATTTGATTATATGGATGACATCCTCTGGGAACCCCAAAACTGATGCGCGCGTGCGAATAAAAAAAAAGTTTTGCAAAAAAAAAAAGTTGCTTTCACTACGAAATCTACGTGGTCATGAAGGTTGAACAAATGGCACAGAATATGTTATGGTGAATAATCTACTCTTCGAATTCATTTCTTTACATTTTTGTCTTTTTTCCTTTGATTTTGCCATTCTACGACATTGGTATCGTTTCTAAATGTTTTCCTTGCAACTTATGGTATATTTTTGCTCATTTAGCAACTGTTTTGCACGATTGACAGTATGGTTGAAAACTTTTTTTTTTTGGAAACGGCCGAAAATTCATGCGCGCACGGATGTCATCCATATAATCAAATCAACATGGCCTTATGTCAAAGACAATATCATTTGAATGTATGTAAAGTATTAAACTTTCCTCACAACAATGTATCAAACAGGAAAAGAAGTTTTGATAATACTACAGTCTGTAAAATAGAATGTCTTGGTTTCCTTGTGTCCTAAAAAAGTCTTTCTAAGAAATAGCCAGAGTGCCTCCTAGAACCTCCACTTTCAAACGGAATGTCCACATGTAAAAATCCATCCCACACTTTTGTTACTCAAATCACTTTGATATGTAGTGAGGAAGTCTTGTTTATTGAGTAGTTATACTCCATTGAGGCCACACCAATTTAACTTGTTGGTTCTCGTTTTTTTTAAAGATATGCTTTGCTGGAAAACCAAAACAAAGCTTGGGGACTAGGTTGATGGGTACACTTAATTTTATGGATTGAATACTGTCATATTAAAGTTTTCCTCCCTGTCCTCTGCTTTTATGATGCCAACTGGCTATATTTCCACCTTGAAATG
Source organism: Branchiostoma belcheri (assembly GCF_001625305.1). Classification (NCBI taxonomy): domain Eukaryota; kingdom Metazoa; phylum Chordata; class Leptocardii; order Amphioxiformes; family Branchiostomatidae; genus Branchiostoma; species Branchiostoma belcheri. The sequence continues at coordinate 402,461 of NW_017804465.1, forward strand.
TCTGTGAACCAAGGAAATAAACTGGTGTGGCCTAATAAGGAAGTCCTGCGTGTCAAGTATTTAAACTCCCCTGAAAACAACTTTTAAAATCCTGAGGAAATCTCAGTCGGTACTGAAATTTTCATCTCTTTGGTGGGTTGAACAGCGGATATTTGTTAACTCTCCTGCTACTAACAACTTGTAAACTGGAATGACCTAAGAGCTACAAATGGCCTATGATTTCATCATTTTCTCATGATGAGTAGCTATGTAGCTACACTTAATAGAGTTGGAAAGTCTCTAAGAATTTGGAAAATCTATTTGATTTCAAGCCTTTGTTTTTAACTAGTTGCGGAATGTACGGTCATTTCAAGAAGAGGGTGTACCTTTGTCCTAGGGTTCTACAACTAGAATGACATCAGACTATACTAAAGAAACGACTGTCAATACAAAGTGGCACACAGTTCATGATTCAGTAGTGAATATCAGTAAAAGAACAACCGCACACATTTGGCAGGCTCCTGCCTAACACACACCCCTGGGTGACTTCATGATCACTCCTCAGGCATTCAAAGAGCTTGCATTCAAAGTGCCCTGACAATCTAGCTTGACCTCCTTTCTATTTTTCACAGAACAGGATCTACCTCATTGTGATGTGCTGCAGTCAGTGGAGCAAATCAGCAGAACATATTTCTCTTGTGCAAAACCATGGTTTCTGCTAGATGTTTGGTCAATGTTGCATCAGAATTTTGTTCTTTGCGCAAGATATCTTTTTCGACACATTTGAAAACTACAGACAGTATATCATCCTTAGACAATACGCTCTGTAAAAGTGCTATGCACATTACATACCAGGTTTCGCGCAGCCGTAGCATGTTCCGCTGACGTGCTAGTCAAAGGCCAGATTGTCAGAGGCACTTACAGTGACAGCTGTGCTGAAGCCTGGTAAAGGGAATCCGACCTTGAGGTGTTCACAAACTGTGATGTGCAGCGTGTCCCGCTGCCTGCTGTGTCACACTGGCCGTGTCACACGTCGGGCTGTCCCCACCGGACCACAGCAGGTAGATCAGCACCAAGGACAGCGACAACAGCAGAACAACCAGCAGCTTCTGAAGGCGCAGAGACTGGGACAGGTTCTCCTCCAGACGCTGGGACGTGCTGGAGATGGTGCCGACCTGGGAATACAAACAAAAAACAAAAAAACTTTAAGGTAATCCCAAAGGAGGGTCTGCATGGGGGGGGGGTAGTGATATGACTTGTGCAAAATTTTCACTGCCGATTACTGTAGAATTAAAACAACAAACTACGTGTTATGACTGATGTACTGATTACAAATTATGTTGATTTTGGCTGATTGCCTATTTAGCTACAGGTTATGAAGACTGGGAAGCCTTGATTAAGCCTTACAAAAAAGGATATGCAGGCCCTCACAAAGCCTTCTTTGAGACAGTGGGTTGTTGATCCACTGTGTCAATGGCACAGTATAGGAAGGTGGAGCCCATCCCTCTACTTTCACCACCTTTTAGTGAGTTTACAAAGTTAGGTACCAATTTTACACCTGGGCGGAGTGACGTAATTGCTCAGGAGCAAATACAGCATATTTCAGTCCATTTAGTCTCTCCCCATTCTAAAATGGACCGTTCCATATCGTGTTTCAATACCCCTAGTTGGTAACAATTGTTCTTGAAGCCCCTATACAGTGCTTTTCAGTGTTAATAAACCCCATGTAGTTCTTTTAAAAAAATGAAGTAAAGAGGTTCTGTACCGTCATGGCGAGGTCTCGGACCTGTTTCTGTAGCCGTGCCATGTCTCCCTGGGGTGTGGCCTCCTGAAGCTCAGCCGCCTCCTGGGTCAGGTGGGTGCATCTCAGTCTGTAAACAACCAGTAAACAACAGTGAATTATATGATATCATTTTTTCATCAAGGTTGGCAATAGACATGTACATTAAGGTTCTTTATTCAATAACCAAGGGTTCACACATACAATGTTTTGGATGTACTGTAGTGACCAATATGTATATCGTGTGACAACACTCTACGACTGTATAGTTTGTAATATTGCAGCAGTGACACCTAGCTGAATCTTGCCAAGTCATTCTTGCCCTAAAGAAGGGGACAGATGGTCATCGAAACATCGGATGTGTAAACCCCTACTTGTTGGATAAAGAACCTCCTTATACAGAGACAGTGAAAAGTTCTTAGATAATAACTGGGAAAATCAACAACATAACCATATTTTCTGGTACAGAGAGGCAGGGTTCATGATACATATAGTGTCTAACCTATGCTCCATGACAGAGTGCATACTGAGTTGTGCAGTGCCTAACCTGTGCTCCATGACAGAATGCTTACTAAGTTGTGTAGTGCCTAACCTGTGCTCCATGACAGAGTGCTTACTGAGTTGTGTAGTGCCTAACCTGTGCTCCATGACAGAGTGCATACTGAGTTGTGTAGTGCCTAACCTGTGCTCCATGACAGAGCCCTTAGCTGCAGACTTCCAGAGTGCTGTCAGCTCTGCAGAGTTCTTCACCTCCTGTTGAACCTCCATGGACAGCACCAGGAACTTGTCACGAGATGTGGATGCCTGATGACCTATCGGTACAGATGTGTTTGGAATAAAAATGTACATTAAAAAAAACCTAACGGTTAAGAACAACATTAAACATACTAGGTCAAGCTTACAAAATTCATCTTTTAGAGAAAACACATAGTGACGTCCACATGGTACTGTTAATAAAGGACAATATGTGCTGTAAAAGCAAATGCATATTGTCTCCACATGGTCTAGCCTAACACACTACTGCTCTGTTCATTCTTACTTAGACACATCCATATATGATATGGTGAACAGCTGCCAACTCTGTCCTGCCACTTGATACATAATGTTACCCAACATGTTACCATACACTACAGCACCAATTACCATGGGGACAGCCACCTGTTGCAGGTTATTGACCTTAGTTGTTTGTAATGGTAGAGGAAGCAAAAAACAATGCATTTTTCATTTGCGATTTTCCATTTGCCAAGGTAAACAAAAACAAAAAGAAGTGTGCCTTGAGCACTCACCAGGCTGAAGAAAGACATTGACATCCACAGACACTCCAGGTGCAATTGGTCCTGAGCTGGGGCGCACACGGTACTTCTCAGGTGACGTTGTCTTCACCTATACATTTGTACATGTATGTTATCAAGAGACAGGTCAATTTTTTAAGAGGTGTCAAAATTTAACCCATTAACATTTATCAGCTGGGACACATACCGGTATATCTGTACTTTGAAAAAACGTGTCTTTGAAAGATCTGTAGTGCAGCATCCCCCATGTTTGGACAGTTTAGATGTACAAGAGTGTATTTTACTCAAGAACATTGCATTGCAGGTCTGTTTAGTTTTCGAACGTTCTAAGCAAAAGCAAGTCAGAGTACGTCCATACCTTGAAAGCCACAGTCCCGGCTGTGGTGTTGGTGAGAGTTAGGACCTGCTGTACTTCTGCACCTTCAGCATTCACAAACTCCAGCATATCTCCAGGACTGAAGGACACAACATTGTCATAAATTGACCTTCAGCACAATGAAGTACACTTTTGGCACAAAATATCTGTATAAAATTTTGGTCCTGGAGTTAGGCAGCAGGGAAAAGGTTAAAATCTCTCACTCAGGCATACGTCACATGTACAAGATGTACATTATTGCAACATCAGAAAGATTTGCACAGCCCAGCACTTTAAACAATCTTGAAATCAGAGATTTATAAGAAACTCAAAGTGAAGACACCTTACCATATCTTGAGAAGTTGTCCTTGATGCGCTGTTGTCTCTGCTGACCGCTTGCTTGAAGACAGCAGCTGCTGTACCTGTCGATGTCTGCTAGGTGGTGTCAGTGGCTGTGGTAAAAAAATAATCATTATTAAAATAAATAATGATTTCTTGGTTTCCCATGCTACAATTCAATTCAATTTTTTACTTCCAGGACAGAAACTTTGTTTTGGGTGGTGCTAGTTTAAGGGGAGTTTGTTCCTTATCATGTCCTGTGGAGCAAGGATTGGATGTGACTGGGTGGAGATTGGGTTCCAACTGATTGACAGGGTTATGACCCAGTATGCCCTGGGTGGCAGGATGTGGTATGATGTCACCAGAAATGTATACTGTGTACTCATGGTATAGAACATAAGTAAGTAACTTACATCATACAATCATAAGTCATCTACCTATGATGTAATTCAATCGGGTATTACTGTAGCCCATGATCATACAATATATTCCCAATACATTCACAGAAACGCAAAACACTTCACAGAACTATGAATTTTTTGTTGTTTTTTGCTATTTCCTTGGTGCTCAAGAGATTGATGCTACACAACAGAATTAAGGTTACTTAAAAAAAAGCAAGAGCCTAACGTAACTCCTCACCCCTTTGTCGGACTTGGTGTCCCCTCCTGCTGCACCAGAGTCACTGTGTCTTCTCCGCACGCTGTCTTTTGTATCTGCTGAGAATGTCACCTGTACACATGTTCATCCAAAACACACGTTTGTAACAAGCCAATTTAAGTGTTATGCAGTCTGGGGTCAGGTATTTACGGCTGACGGCTTAGTAACTTTACTTAATTGTAACCCAAATATTATATTTAGTAGCATACTTGTGCTGTATTTGTATTGGATTGCATTGTATTATATTGTGTCATACCAGGTAGCAGTAGCAATGAAGTCACATTAAGTATAATTTCTACATGTGTACCTTGTTTGACCATTAGTATGAGAGCACTAGAAGTTGCTAGAACCAAATCCTACCAAACTAGGATTGTTATGGTATTAGGATTTAATTTACATTGTCACAACACACATCTATCATTAGGTTACCACAGATGTAACAGTCATTACTTTTAATCAGTGCAGACTATGAAGTGCAGTAATTTTACAGTAGGATTAGAATTAGTTTAGTGCAAGTGGCTATTTTTACACCCATGGTATCTGCAATTCTCAGAGACCTTCCCATTGGCAATCACTGACCAATCAAAGCCAAGTATACATAGGTGCAATATGGACCTTTCTGGTGCTCGGGTTGTTAGTGACCTCCCCATTGGCCCGTACCATGTTGGGAGACTCCGGAGGGGTGCCCCTGGGTGTGGAGGGGTTGGGCAGGTCATCATCAGGCAGGGGTGGGTATGTGTACTGGAATGTGTCCTGTATGGAGGGAAATAAAACACAATCTGAAACTCACATTGAAGGTTAGACATCCAGGTAAACAACACTCATAAACAATTCAAACTCCACTACTGGATAAATCTATTTCGTCACCTACCCGCCATTTTTATCTTAATATTTTACTACCATTTATGCGGATATGATGTAGTAGTTAGACACAATGTAAACAGTCCATGTACATCAGCAATGGCTGCAAAGTGAAATCTGTGTATATGAAGCAAATAAAAAATAAACCATTATTATAAATTGCAGAGATTACATGTACTTCTGGATGCTCTGAGTGATATCTCATCATCAAGTTGTAACTACATTGTACCTGTATGTCTGCATGTTTTAATTATCTTCAATATGTATGTTTTTACCTGAAGGATGTAAGACTAGCCACATGGCTATACTAAAGGGTATGGAAATGAAATAAGCGAGCACAACTCACCATGCCTCCCATACGGGTGGCCAGCTGGTCAGGTGCGATGTACTGCTGAATCTCATTTCGGTTCACAAACTTGATCTTCTTGACAGAATCTGGCGGGAGCCACGTTTTGATGATCTTCCAGGCAGCTAAAGAGATGAAATACACCAGTTGTTCTTTTTTTTATTTCCATTTTCTACTATTCTGTGGATGTTCAAAGACTTTCCGCGTCATTATATCCTGCACTATGGATTGATAGATTTGCTCCAAGGTACAATTCTCAATTTGTGTGGACTATCCAGAACTGTGCCTGAGCATGGTTCTGGATAAAGCTGGATTCTGGAAACAACAGGTTCCCCTTGCCAATACAGTGCCCTAGACAAAGTGGACTAACAACCCATGGCCACTGCCCCTATACATTGTAGCTACAGCCTTGAAAAAGCTACCTTTTTTTACCTTAAGTTTATTAAAATCTTTGAGACATGCTTGTACATGCATGTATAGGGCAGCAATGTGGACACTTACTGTTGAGAATCCATGGCATCTCATAGACCAGTAGGTAGGCTGTGGAAAAGAAATCAAAGTGGTCATGAAAGACTATTCAGACCTGTATTTTGAGTCTGAACTGTTATGTGGCATTTGTGTTTGAATTCTAGCTGTTAAAAGGAATCCAAATTCCATTTCTAGGTCAGTAAAACAAAAAATATTCTGGATGAGGAAATATGTCTGATATTGACATTTACTATCATTTCTATGCATATTTTTATCATCATTTCATACTTGAAGCATTTGAAATAGCCCCAAAACAAGCTACCTTTTTGGTACCACCAATACATAGCTAGAACCAGCCTAAGATACAAAACCCTTTTTCCGTCAGACATCGCATGTGGCCTAATGAAGAACTCACCAAGCTTGTTAGGGAAGTAGTTCTTGAAACAGTTGATTAAGAACCTAATAAAGTCCATATCCTGTAAGAGAGCAAAGTTTTTGTTTATGTTGGACAAGGATATTAACAAATTTAATAGCACACCTTGGGAGCAAAAACAAAATTGTTATACTAGTGTCTCAATGTTCGTCTACTGTAATACAAAACCTATCTCCAATGCAGCAAAATAAAATATGATGATCACAACAAGAGACTTGGAGAAACAGCTGCTACAGTAATAAATAAAATGAACCAAGGAAATAAAAGGGTCTGACCTTTAGTTTTTTACTGTGAATTTTTAGGGTAATACAAATTTAAGGTACCTTCATTTAACTACATAATAACCGAGTTCCAAGGGAGCCCTCGATAAATCAACAAATTGATAGCAAAGATAGGATGCAAAAGGAAAATGCTAATCCATAAACTTAACAAATCATATAAAATTGTGCGACCTTCAGGTCAACCCACCATATTGCCCAGCCCTGATTCTATCATGTCAAACAGGATGGTCATCTGTTTCCCAGGGTTCCTTGTGCTCAGTCTCTCCAGCCAGAACACCAGAAACCGACACAGTTCCTGGTACTTAGACGAGTCTTTCTTGTGCAGCTTTGCAACAAATACCACTGGAGAACAGGGAAAAGTGGACTTTGAAAATGCCACAAAATGCATAAATTGATCTCATTATAGGGCTCAAAATATTTTTGAAGATTACCAACCCAGACAAATCCCTAGAAGTCAGTTCTGGCGTCGATACTGCCAGTTGGTAAGCAGACCTTAAATAGTCCCTGTTTCTTTTATCCTAGACATTGTATTTTTTTATGTATTTTGTGTTGTCTATGTTGTCTATGGGCTCTGCCTGAATCAAACAATAAATAAATAAAATAAATAAATCTTGGCCTAAACCACTTCATACTAAAAGGAGATTTTACTTGAGTATGATCAAGCTAGAAACTGAACTAGAAACCATTTTGAATTCTTTACATAGAATTTTTTAGGTTGGTGCAGGTTAGATACATGTATATTAGGTAGACACCAGCTCCAATTTTACTAGCACTAACCTGCATAATATGCAGGTGGTATTTCAGCCCTGCACTAACAAAGTTGGGATGTCAATGCACAATCCACTCATTTTGACAGATAAATGCAATACAGCCTTTCATTTCCTTTATTTGTTGTTGATAATGCTTCATCTTGAAATGTCTGAGATGTAAAGCCCTTTCATGACATATCTGACCCAGACACATCCCCAGCAGTAAATTTGCATTCATTCATATCATAGTTCCAAAGCTGCAAAACAAAATATGATGAACACAACACAAAACAGCTGTCCTAATATTTATTCAACCCTTTTATACCTTTGCAGAGATAAACAATAAGACCTTTTGTGTATCAGTGAAGTCTGTAGCCTGCATTACATATAACAGCCCTTTAGGCTAAACCTGTCTTTGTGTTCTCACACTAGAATCACCTCTGTACACTGATCAACGACAACTGTGTTGAGCGGTGCCCTGGGGCATGCATGTCTCATCCCTGACATACTGCGAACTCATTCTCTTTCATGGTTGTTTTATTTTGCCTAGGGAGGTTTTTAATTTGTAGTTGAAAGAATTCTGTAGTATAGCAGTCATACAAGGGAGGCACATTCACAGAGTTATGAATTTGTAGCTAAGAAAACAAACCCATTGCAAAAGTTTCAAGAATTACAGTAATAAAGACTGTAAGTTATATACATTACCTTTTGCCTCTAGGGAAGGCAAGTATAAAAATATGTACATGAACCACATGTGTATGCAGGATAAAACCTGGAGGCACTCAAGGCCAGGTTCTGTTACTAAAATACATAAATATCCACCTCATCTGTCATGGGATGTAAGTTCAGAGTGAACCCATCACCCAGCAATGCCCTCTACTGGGCGAGCATGAAAAATGGCATTCATACATTCAAGTGGAGTGTGTTTTACTTTGAAAGAAGAAATTTTTTTTTTTTAAATGTAGACACAGGCTAATATAGGAATCATGGTTTGGTGGCATTTTTTTGATACAGGTCTTTAAAATGGTTTTACTGAGATTTTCACATACTTCTATGTTTATTGATAAGCGATCAATCTGTCAATGACTTACAGATAGCATGCCCCTCCTTGTCCTCATTGTGTGCGAACATGGCTCCCTTCTCAAACATGGACACAGGCAGGCTAGACTCACTGATGTCTGGAAAAAATTAACACATCAAAACAATCTTGGGCAAGAATAGATATGAGTTCTGTTTTGAGTTCTACATTCTTGTCATGCTGTAATGTCATATCATATTCTAAGGCTTGTTATTGTTGACTATTGATAAACTTTTAGCAATTAGAGAGTGCATGAGTGAGTGTGTAAGTGCGTGAGTGAGTGAGTGGGTGAGTGAGTGAGTGAGTGATAGCATATCACACATTTTCATGTAACTATCCTGTCTGTCTTTATCTGTATCTGTATAGCCAGTACAACACCTACAGTATAACACGCCAGCTTAGTAGGCATGCAATATTACACCAAACAGCTGCAGTGAAAAGAAACACAACTTACCATAAACTCCGAACTCCTTCCTCCACTTCAGCGCGCTGACCAGCATGTCGTAGGCTGCCTCAGGCGTGGGGCGGGCCAGCAGGAAGTTCTGTAAGTACTCATCGTCCTTCCTGACCTTGGCAATGTCCCGAGGGTCAAACAGGTCGTTCTGTGTAATGGCATCTGTGGAAACACATTAGAACAACATGTCAGACACAACTGCAGGTGAGAACCTAATGGTTCTGTGGATTAATCCTTGGGGGAATATAATAAATCACTGATCATGGAAGTTCATCTACATGTATGTTGGTAATGATCATAGTACAATGGTGAACGTTGGTCCAACACAAGAGTACACAAGGATAAAATTTTTAATGGCTGGTCCTGTGTACCAGTATACAGCCATAGGTAAGAGCTAGACTTCTTCCCAGTGAATTTGGAATGTAATGTAAGTCACAATTCTTTTCGCTGTACATGTACATTTATATTCACGGTTTTCGCTGTCACTTCTGTACCACAAATTTATCATTACTGTGAACAAATAATTTGCCAACTTTTCTTTTTTTCTGCACCTGAAACAATCAAGAACGTATAGTTCTGGCAAACATGTTTTCTCAGACTGCGAAATTTTGCTACCGTGAAGATAAAGTGATTTACAGTCTAATTATCAAACATGACCGTGTGTCGATGTCTGCAATGTGTCTGGTAATAACATAAGCTACCAGCAGACAGGGGACATTAATCATCTAAGGACCAGGGATGTTTCTTGTCTGGTGGTTTTTAGGAACAGAAGAGATCAATGTGTGTTGGCAGACAGATTTAAGATATACAACAGAATAAAAGTACAGAGTCCTCTCTGAGTTGTATCAATAAACTTTACTGCATAACAATTGTGTTAAATACAACACAGCACAGTATAAGTAACACCACAAGAATTTCTGCAATTGATATTGAATGATCAATCGAATGATGTAAATGTTGAATGATGAAGATGTTGAAAGCAGGCAGAACTGTGTTTTAGGGTATATTTGTAAGAAATATAAAAAAGGTATAGATAGTAGAGTGTGTTTTTTTCTGTTTTGTTTTTCTGATGAAAAAATTAACACATATGCTGTCCTTGGTGCTGAAAGTATGGATATCATAACTTCCCATCAAAAAATATCTACTCAAAATTGTCTACTGGTGGCTGTGGCCATATAATGACTTGTCAGGACTTCACTGTAGCTCTAGGTGGCAAATCCCATTTTCCAATTACATGCACTTTCCTTCATAAGATAGACCTTGTGGGTATAATATTTCTTCTGATGAAAAATTCACTACCTAGAGCTACAGTTAAGTCCTGACAAGTCATCATATGGCCATAGCCACCAGTAAACAATTTCAAGTAGATGCTTTGGATGGAAAGTTATTATATCCATATTTTCAGCACCAAGGACAGAGTACGTGGGATAATGTTTGATAATGTCAAAGTAAGGCCACACTCATGCACTCATTATTGCTTTGAGAAAATTGAATGATAAAATTACAAAAAGGATAGTAGACATTTAAAAATAGATTTAGGATTAGGGTTGAATGAATAGAAACTGTTTGAATACAAAATTAAATCAAATTTGGACCACCGGTCCAGCATTATGCAAAAATCATAACTTCTCTAAATGATTAATGATCTAATGTGGTAATCAATTTTTATGTCAAATGACATAAATTTATTATCACAAAATATGCAATTTCATCAATAGCCATTCAGCCATTTTTTAAATGTTCTTCAGCATTTCAGTGAATTATAGAAATCTGAAAAACAAGCAAATGACATGCTACAGCCTTATTCAGTTCATTGAAGTTACCACATGAAATGCAAACATCTCATCTCACCCTACATTAACACACACAGATGGATTCAGCCCTGTGAGCCCTTAATGGTTTAGGCTTGGATTACGTGCTAATGACAAGATAGCAGTAATCAATGAGAGGAATAGAATCCATCAACAGCTACAACAGACCATATCGGCACCAGTATGGTTACACTGAAATTAACTTTATGTACAGCCAGTAAATTGTATTTCCTTCTCCTAATGTAGAAATGGGAAATACATGTATAAACTAATGGCATGCTGATTTGATTATATGAATGACATCCGCACGCACATTGTTTTGTCCATTTCCACACAAAAAAATAAATAAAGGTTTGAACCATACTGGTTTGATTAAAAGTTTGAAATTCATTAGCCTCAGGTTAGCAAACCTATTTCAGCTCTGCTATTTGTGGAGAGGAGAAAGACTTGGGAGCTCAAAAAAGGTTTGGTACCCAGGCTAAAATTTATTGTTTGAATTACAAACCAGCCTGATATGTTAACTTCATGGCATTTGGGTTTATTGTATGGTGTATAGCCCTGACACGTCATAGTTTCTATTAAAAAATCCAAGAACCAACAAAATAAATTGGTGTGACCTTGCTTTAAAAATAAATTATCGCCTATGCTGTCCTTGGTGCTGAAAGCATGGATATTATAACTTTCCATCTTAGCATATTACTGGAAATTGTCTACTAATGGCCATTGGTGTGTAACTCAGACAACAGAGTAACCAATCTCCATATATAGACATGTATGGCTGTCAATGTTTGCTCCCTATGGAAACAGCTTTTTCTCCAATGGTTTTTAGGAAATTGTTTTTGGAAATCACACAATGGTTACCATAATTTTTGTAACATACTAGTAATTCCACCAGGTCACATATATCTGTCAACCTGAAAAAATTCATCTAAAGAGATCACCAATGCAACATACCCCCATAAAATGCACTGCTGCATATCTAAACTGTGCATTACTGCAAAGTGCTGCACTAGAGACCTCTCAAACACACTGTTTCTGTCACGATAGTCATGGATGAAAAGTAGTGGATGCTACTTGAATGCTACTTGAAACATCTGACCGTTTTCAAAATATATCCCGTTGCTTGAGTAACAGTTTTCTTGCTTTTTTGTGGTGTAGCAGTGCTCTAGCCAGCCTGAATAATATTTTTTGTCATCTCAATTTTGTTTGACATAACATCAAGAATAGTGAATGCTCCAATGGGAAAATTTCAAAATCTTGACACTCTGAAATGCTATTTTCTGCATTTGAGGGGAAAATTTTGCTTAATTTAATGAAATCTCTTTCCATGTCTTTACATGCCAATTTGTGTCAAAGATGACTGATTAGGAAACGTCTGTCATGAGCAGCAAAATTCCCTCAAATGACGGAAATAGGGATGGACACTGAGTTAGAACACTGGGTTAGACAAATGTTAATGGAGGTTACACCTTTACAGTTCTTCTTGTTCACTGTACAGTGGATGAAACAAGTAGATAACCCTTCAGCACAAAATCAATAAGAAAACAGACATGTGACGGCGCTGTAGATGTCAGTGTTGCTCAAGGGCCCTTCTCTGGCTGTCCCCACTGGGATCAAAAGGAGCTAATGTCAGTCTGGAGGGTTTGAAATACATTTTCTTCTCAGTGGGCAACCTTAACCAACAGCTAGGTTGCCCATCAATATTTCAGGTATATTTCATAGTACCAATATCGCCAGTGGACATATAAAAGCAGAGGAAACAGAGGAAAACTTGAGTATGACTGTATTCAATCCATAAAATTGAGTGCACCGAGCCAAAGAAATGGTCCTCAAGCTTTATGTTGATTAAGTTCTAATTTAGATATTTTCATTATGTTTTGATTTTTAGTTCTAGAAATTTTACCCCCAGGGAAGTAGAGGTCCTTCTGCAAAGGGGTTCTATTTTTGGTTGATGTTTGTGTGTTCTCAGCTATAACTCAATGGTGGATTACTAGGAACACCTGCTTTACTTGAAATGGCCTGAAAATCCCCAGACTTTTGTCTTGCATTTCCTTTTTTTCAAAGCAGCCCTTAGGAGTTCCAGACAAAGTTATTTCATCCCATTGTAACCTGACACATCTACAGGCAGACAGTGAAGGAGAGCTCCCATATGGTACCAGCTCACATTACATCAATCCTCCCTCTTATACCTTCATCTTGTCCCAAAGATGATGCTGTTATCATCAGTTGTAGCAGCTAATGGCATCTCCAGGGCTTTTGTAACACAGACTGGGAGTGATAATAACTGATACACACTCTCATCTTATCTATCTTTGGTCTAATTATTTAAAGTGTGAGAAGCAGTTTAAGAAGTACATCAAAGCAAGCCGACATACACAGGAAAAATGTGACGTGCACGGTTTTTGTGCAGTCTGTGTAATTTCAGGTTTTTGCCCGCATGTAAATCAGTTCAAAAGACTACCACAGCTGGGATAGTCAATTTCCTGCTTTAAGAAAAACATCAGCTATACCCCCTGGCAAGTGCTACTCCCTGGAAATTTGACTAGGTTTGAAAAGCCAGCAAGACATTTTCTACAGTAAAATTCATCAAAGCCAAATCAGCATGACTTCACTTTCAGCTAAATGGATTCAAATCAACTCAGCCTGGGGGAATTATTTTCAATGACGTGTGTTTCCATATTGCCGTGGCAACCGTGTTGCCATGGAAATATCAGTACGTAATTGACTTTCATCTAAAAGCTGTCTTGTCGACGGTGTTTGATTAAACTTGAAAGGCAAACAAAAAAAATCAATGGCAACACCTGCAAACAAGGCTACACCCACCCTATCATATTAGGTCTTTTTTTGAAACTTGATGGCCGGTCTAGATTATTGGTTCCTTGGCGCCTGGCACAGCACAAAACACCTCATGCCTAACCTGTGCCAGGGCTGTAAATGATATCAGCGTATCGCTACATCTCCTCCAGCCAGCTGGATCATGGAGAGAGCTGAGGTTATCTTTCACTGCTTTCAAAGGGCGCCTCCAGCAAAGATCGCTGCTTATCCCCAGCTAAAGCTTGTAACGTGTAATACGTCAATGTCTGAATGTGACTAGGCATCCTGCCAAGTGTAAGTGAAAAGAGTGGACCTTACCCCTGGCAAAGTGCACAGCTGACACAATGTTTTATGGTTCTAAGACTGTGAATGATATATCTTAAGTACCATAAGCATTACACGCACTCCACCCTGCCTTTAGAAAAAAGGTAAGGCTATCGGTATCCTGTTTAAAAGGTGCCCTTTATTTAAAGATCACTGGTTATGGATGACTGCTTTTCTTATGATGTCTACAAGCACCTAGGCTTCGTGCCAAGCGCGGGCTGTGTTTTTTATATGTAGTCTGTGATATTTTAGTAATCTCTATACATAGCTCTTACATAGATGTATGGCTTTGTTCTTCTTGCAAATTAGCTTCTTTAGAGCATTTTATGCATATTTTCTCCCTCCCTCTCTCCTCCTCTCTTCCTCCTTCTCTCCTTCCCTCCCTCCTCTCATTCTCCATCTGTCCCTCTCCCTCCCTCCCTCCTCTTTCTCCCTCCATCCATCCCTCCTTTCTCCCTCAAGCTCCTTTCTCTCTTTCTCCTTTCCCTCCCTCCCTCTCTCCCTACATCACTCTCCCTCCATCACTCCTATCTCTCCTTCCCTCCCTCCTCTCTCCAACCATCCCTCCTTCTCCATCCCTGCCTATCTCTGCCTCTCTCCTTCTGTTTGCCTCGCCCATGTCCTCCTAAAGGACTGCCACGCAAAGCGCCGCAAAAAAAGGTGGAAAAAACAATCCAGCGCCTGACGTCTATTTTCAGATACAGCACGGCTTTACGCTCGCCCCAACACGCGAATGAAGCTGTACATGTTGGGCGGCCGCGATCATAACGTGACAACTGGAGCTTCTCGTGGTTAAAACGACCGCTGTCAAACAAGTCAAAGGTCGGACCCGCACGAATATGCCCTTGTCCTACCCTTCGAACAGAGCAGAGCCCCTGTACGCCAGCCCCTATGATAGAATATATTGATCGTGCAGCTGTGTGCTGGAAACAGTCCGTACAACGCTGTATAACAAAACGCGATTTTTTGAACCACTGATAAATTAGTAAGAAGAAAGCAGAATGGGTCTACTGACCGGATTGTTCACGGAGAAAACGCTCTCTCAGCTCTCGGATCTGCGCTTTCCGGTCCTGAAAATAAGACAGACACATTCAGATACGTGTCCGTGAACTTCTGCCAAACTCTTACCGCCAGTCACAATGAAAATCTCGAGAAAATCGAAGAAAAATCAGAGATCTACCTCTAGGCCGTCTGCTACTTCCGCCATGTTGGTCATACGATGTTTTCGGTCAAAGGTCACCCGGAAGTAGGCCCGTGCCGTGGCGGGAAACACAAGTCGATCAGCTGGCAGCCTGGTGCACAGGCCCTGCTTCTTTCAAAGGTTTTGACTGTTTTGCTGACGTAGTTCGTCCGATCTAGTCCATTTGCATCATCATGACTCCCCCAAGGCACCATCTAGTCTCCTACAAAGGACTTGTGGTCGAATTTCGCGAGGAAAATTCCCAGGGAGAGACTACAATCCAAGCTAGGGTTTTCAAAATGGACAAGACCTCTCACAAGTTCGTTCAAGTGTGCATGGTAAATAGTCCAGAACTTGGAAACTTGTACATCCTAACGGCTAAGTGTGTGACCGAGGAAAGCAGCGGGTCCGTCCTTCCGTGCGTTCTCTTCCGTAACTGCAAGGGGGACTCTGGGTCTCCTTGTGTGTTTCACACAGCATTTCTAATACTGGATGGAGAAGATGCAAGGTTCCTGAATGTTAGACGAATGTCAACATCACACAGCATGTGTCACAGCGATGTTTTGAAGACTTTCCAGCTCCTATCTGGACCGCAGCTCGCATATAGTTACCATGGAGATGTATACGTCACCCGTGACAAACAGAATAGTGGAACATTCCAACCTGTGAAGATCGCAACATCGACCTTTGACCCACTGTGGTGGGGAAAGCTGGGAAACACACTGGTTGCCATGGGAACAGAAGAGGACTCATCATCAGATCAACAGATGGACACAGGAGAGGAGGTCGTCGCCAACCTTGACCTTATCTGGGGTCACAAGTGGATGTACATTGCCATGGCAACTGAAGACGAAGACCTCAAGAAAAGGGACGGAAGCATCTTCGTTCCTCATCCCTACGCATGTGTGGCTAGGGCGGTGCACTTGTTAGAATACAGGCTGATCAAACAGACAATAGATGGGGATAATCCAGAGCAGGATGATGATGATGATGTCCACCAATCAAAATTGCTGTTAGCCACCAGTCAGGGTCAGCTGGCGGAGCTGGAGGATGGGGAGGTGAGGAGGATCTGTGAGCTGCCGTTCCAGGACCCGTGTGACGTGCGTGTGGCGTACGTCAGTGGAGGGGAGACGCTTGTACTTGTGACGTCAGCCACAGGAGGGGTGTGTGCAGTGTGGGGCAGCAACTTCAAGGTACAACTCTATGTAGCCCGTGAAATTCAAACAATTATAAACTGTTGATTGAATCACTGCATTGATGGATGAAAAAACTGTAACAACTAGGATGAAAAGGATGTATGATCCTTTTGGAGTTGATTCAGATCTTTTTTTGAAATCAGGAAAAACTGAAACAGGCGAATCCAAGAAATGGATTCAACTGGTGTGGCCTAAACAAACAGCCTTTTAGTTTTCAAAAGTGCATTAAGCTTTCTTATCCTTCTTTTGTTCCAGCCTGCAGGCCATTGGCCGGCTGCCCACACAGCCCTGACAGACTACTTCCTGTCCTGTGGGACCCAGCAGGTGCTGCTGTTATCTGGGAGGGGAGGAGACGTCTTTGAAGGTTTCCTCCTCACTGACCTGATGGGTTACAACATCACAGAACAGGTAAGCTTTTTGTCTTATAAAAAATACTGTAAAATGCATTTACTTTTGCAGTGATTTTATTTCGCCGTATCAGGGAATGGGAGGTTTTTGTGGTGTTAGAAGTTTACAGTTGAAACAATTTTCTACTAAAACGGAAATATAGATATGTATGATACTTAACTACCGGCACTTTTTTTACTTCTCACAGGAAGAGGAAGATGAGGAAGAGACAGATGTGTCTGGTACAGACAGGAACGTACCCATGCAGTCAGCTGTACAGGCCTTACAAGCCAGGCTATATGTAAGTCAGCTTTTAGGTCATTATTGCTAGTACGGCATGGTACAAATTATAGATTACCTTATGAAATGTCCAAGTCAGTTTTTAAACTGACTTGACTTAGAAGTATTTGTGCCATTTTTTATCCAATCCAAAGTGTAAATATGCTTTGAATCTTAGGAAAGTATATTTATTTGTTCATTTGCATGTATGGCGAAAAGATTTTGTAACTATTACTGATAAAGTAGTTGTGCTTTACAAGGCTATGTAAAGATTTGAACTTTCTCCCTCCAGAGCGAAGGTGATTTTTAATCTGTTTTGAATCCCAGGAGAGCCAGACATCTCTGGAAGATCTGCGGTCCCTGTCAGCCCAGAAGGACAGAGTGATTCGGCAGACGTGCACGGCTCTGAGAGCCATGGTCCTACAGACTGGCCGCATCACTCAGGCCACTCTACCAGATGATGTGAGCTCAGTCCCTTCTTGGTTATCCACACAATGTCCATTTTTTTCCTTTAGTTGCTATTATTTGTTCAAAATAGAGTATGCATTGATATTGATATTGATATGCATCTCAATTGCCCTGTGATGTTTATGTTTACCGTCGGAGAAGGAAATCATTGTTTTTGCTCCATTTCCTCCTCTTCCGTTCCAAACAAACTGGTTCTGTAGCAGCTTATGTGATGTTAGATTACATGTACATTATGTAGCAAGAGGCAGGACAGAGCTGGAGGGGCTGGTCACCATTGTTGCAAATGTTACATCTCTAGTCTGATTTCTTTCTTGTTCTTTTATATTGCAGCCCTCCCTTGTATGCCTGTATGACGGACAGAATGGTCGCACCAGTGGTGATCAATTGCCCCCCTCTCCATCCCTGCCGGGCCCCATTACAGTAGTGCAAGTCTGGCAGAGACTGGTCCTGGACCAATGGGTGGTCGGGTTAGAGATCAGCAACCAGTCAGACAGGTAGTGATCTTAACTTTTCTTTAGTCATTTTTATTTTGTTTGCATTTATTTATCAACGGTGGCCATGTGGTTTGGAATGTTGACTCGGAATCTGAAGGTTCTAGATTCGAATTGAATTTTCCTTTCTTCCTTTTTTCCAGGACTTTGCGAGATGTTCGCCTTGCCCTAGTTAGACATGACAGAGTTAAAACTGGTGTCATTAAGAGTTCAAGATGGGACACCACAGAATCCACATCCTCATGTAGAGTTGTTCCAAGAATCCCTCCCTCAGAAAAATCAGGCTCAGAAGCAACTCATGTCCAATCCAAGAAACTAAAACTTGACAGAGGTGTAGGAGATGCAACACAACTGAATACTACACTAGTCTGTGTGTCCCCCTTACCTAATTTTGGTGCCCAATCCTCTGTGCAATGCTCTTTAATCCTATCCTGGAGAGAAGGGGACAGTAAAGGTAAAGGCAGTGAGAAGGAGGCCAGCTGGAGAGATTTCTGTCTGGATGTTGGGCACGTGAAGCTGTCCAACGGAGACATTACCAGTGGCCTTCTGACTGTGTTGTCAATGGACAGAAGCAAAACTGGTAAGCTCATGCCTTTTCTTTACCTCTTGATTTTTATATTTCAGTCCATACCATGGTATGGATGAAATATATTGTGTTCCCTCATGTTTCTCCTCCTTCTCCTTCTCCTGCCAAACAGTCAAAGGGATTCAACTCAGCCATCATTCAGCCAAATGACTTGAAATTTGGCATGGAGGTAGAGTGGGCAAATACCCCCAGACGTTTTTTTCATTTTTTTGAAACATGCCTTTGAAAAATTTTTATGAAGGTTTTTTGGGGCATTTTTCGACAAAAAAGGGATTTTTGGATCCTGAGGCCTGGTATTACAACCAAATGATCTGAAATTCGGTATAAGGGTACCTTGAACGTGTGTCTACAGAATAGTAGTCACATATTTGGCATACACCACTTCCAAATGACTCATTTGGGGGACTTTAATGGCTATTTTCAGCAAAAAAAGGGCCAAAAGTGCTGTACCCGTTCCATGTTCTATCTAAAGAATGGCCGGTTCCATCCATGGAACACTTGTTCCATTGCGGGTTACCTGAGGTCACATTGCACCTAAGTGGTGCGTAATGACCCACAAATTCAATTTTATGTGCCTAAGACCTTCAAAATGTATCAAATCTCATCATTGTTAGTTTTTGCATACCTGTAATAAGATTAGTAAAGCTTTCGAGATTCAAAGTACTTGTTGTTGCATCTTTGTTCTCATATTCTATGGCAATCACTCGTGATCTTTATTTGCAATCAGATACAGATTCATGTACAGATACATAGTCATGCACAGATACAGATTCATGTACAGATATACAGATTTTCCGAGTATGATGACCGTGTCAGTCCCTACACCTGAGTGAGGGTTACATTTGACACGGTAGCCTTCGCGTGGATTTGTTTAAGGTGGATAACAGGTTGCGAATCTGAGACCCACACACTTGGGCATCCGTCTTCCCCAGCGGATCCATCGAGGGAGACGTGCTGGTTCCAGTTCGGGTGCTTGCAGCGAGCTGCCGGTGACTTGGTTACGCTCAAGTTCCGCCTTGACTACGCCAGCCCGCCTGGCGCTGCTCTCGTCCGTCTCATATAGCTACTATTTAATTCATTTATTTGAGAACCTTTGCCAGTTTTGCACTGGGGTAAGTTTGGAATAGTCCACTTTTGCGTGGGAGGGAGATGGACTGAAATATGCTGTATTTGCTCCCAAGCAAATGTCGGCCTTTCTAGTTATCAGTTTCTTCTTCTCCAAATACTTCTGAAATCTGTCACCATGGTAACTGGTGCTGGGTTACATTATGCAGAGCTGGAGGGGCTGGTCACCATATTCTACAGTAACTAAATGTAGTACAAAATGTAGTATGTGAATGTGTTTGAGTAAGAATAGATAGAGCAGTAGTTTGTCAGGCTAGACCATGAGTTTGCAAATGTTACCTTTCTAGTTTTTTCTACATTTTATTCACAGCTGACTTGCAGAAGGTAGACTTGCTGGCCCTTGATGCCGTGCAGTCAAAAACCAGGCTAAAGGTCAGATGTAGTCATGGCAACCTCAGACAGCTGCCTCAGATGTTGCAAAGCACCCTGGGATTCCAGGCTATCCCAGGAGCCTCTGGGCTGTTCTGTGAGCAGCAGGGACCTCTGCAGTATGTGAGAGTCACCTGTACTGTCCTCAACAGGGTGGAAGCTGATTTGTCTGTTTTTACAAGGTAGAGGGTACTTTTTGGAACCATGATACAAAGTGTTACCTTGAGCCTGACTACATCACACTTCTCGCAGCACTTCCACTTGTCATTAGCCAATGCCTCAAAAAAAAGAAGTTAAGCCCAATGTTCTAACCAGCATGCATCTTTCTGTCATGTGATGGAATTTTGCCACTCATGATGGACAATCCAAATCTTTAACAAAAAAATTGGCATGTAAAGATAAAGACAGTCATCAATAAATTAAGCTTAGTCTACCAGCATAATTTATCCCCTCAAAATGCAGGAAATGGCAGTTCAGAAGTTACATTGGCAACCATCGCAATTAAATGAGCCTTTCGGCTTGAGTTTGCTAAATATAATTGTTGTATGCTGTATTTTTGATCAAAATTTTTCTCTCTGCAGGGACCTGCCCCAGCTGTGTCTCCTGCTCCACTCTCTCTACAACATCCTCCCGCAGGGAACAAAAGTCCTGCCTGACCTACAAGACTTCAAGGTCAAGGAAGAAGTGGAAAAATATGTAACATCTGTGGACACTGAACTACCACATGTGGGAAGCAAGCTGAGAACCTTACTACAAGGGGAGGTAGAGCAAGAGTGAAGCTTTGGCAGTGTCAACCACAGGTGTCTACTAAAGTCCTCCTTAATCTACAAGACTTCAAAAGTTAAAGAGGTGGAAAAATACACAAAATCTGTGGACACTGAACTGCCACATGTTACTTAGTTACCTGCATATTTTATTAATTCAGGGTTTGTGGCATACATGTAATTTACATAGCATGAAGGTTTACATTGTGATTTCTTGTTGTGTACTGTATCAATGTCTTCAGGTTATATTGGCAAGTATTTAAAAATATTATATATATGGCAGTAGTTCTGTTGACAGTTACTTAGGTCTGGCAACTCTTCTACATTCAATGTTCTAGAAAAATAGTAACTCTACAATAAACTCTACAATAAATATATTTTCGTATAACAGAAGTCTTGCTCCTTACATGCATTGACAGAGAATTGCTCAAACATGCAAAAGATTGTTAATAGAACACTTTTAATTATTCTAAGTGCTCATAAATGTATTTACAAATCTATGTTATTTACAAAATTTATGTCATGACATGGCATGTTATTGGCTGGGAAGCTTTGCCTTACTTACAGTAGTTATACATGTATATAAATGGTATGATATTGTTGGCATTGTGAAATATGGACTTCTGTTCATCACCCGTATGTTTCAGTCTATGACTAACTTTTAGAAATGGCACTGTTTATATGTGTTACTTTCAGTTCCATGTCATGTTGTTGACTATGTTACAGTTCACTTGTGTCGGTACTTTCAGAATAAATTGTAGCGGTATATTTACAAATGTACCTTTAATTTGCCCCTCTGTTTCTACAAAGCATACATCTACATATTTGTGTCCTAGATACATGTATATATAACGTTAAACATACTATTATTACATGTAACATTGTTTGTAATTTCACTTTAATTGTCAGTTGTGCTTTTGTTTAGGCTTCTTTTTCCACATCCACTAGTTCTTTTCAGTATTACTAAAGGTGCTAGAATATCAGTACTAGTTCACCTCAATGAGCATACAGTTTGTCCACCAGCAAGTCTTCACATCAACATTCAGCACGTAGCCAAATGTGTCGTCAGTCCCCTTTCATGACAGTGTTCTTGTCTCACCCATATGACCAGCCGTTGTATCCAGAACAGTTCTTGTCCTTTATCCAGAACCATTCTCAGGCACGTGTCTGGATAGTCCACGCATATCCAGACCAGTGCCTGGTGCAAGCCTATGCTCTTGGATACGTACGTGGAGACGATCCAGAACCATGCCTGATCCTGACCCATTCAATCATAGAACTAGATAGGCACCACTCTATCTTGATATGAATGAAGCTGAACATGCCTTCTATGATGTTCTATCTTTCAAAGATCAACAGTCAGTCAGTGGCACACAGAGTCTTGTCGCAAAAGAAGATGACTCACAAGAACCCATAGACAACCTTGAAGGATCACCATATGGCAAGAAAATTTCCTGTACTTGTACATGTAAGACCTTCACCACCACAAGATCTTGCTAAGTTCTGTATCTGTATAGCCAGGTTTCAGCCACCCATGTTCAGAAGAGTCCTGCTTTTGAGACCTCTTGTCATTGCAGTGTCTTTAAGATGTTTGTAAAGTTCTGAGAACTTGCAGAGAAGACCTTGGCAAGCCCTGTGTTCAACAAGTCGTTGCTGAGTGTAAGATAAGAAGCCAGTGGAAAAAAATCCAGGATCTTCAGAGGCAGATGAGATTCCCAACCAGAAGTCCTATCTGCTGTTCGCAGGCTCCTACTTAAAGAGTCTTCCACTTTAAGAAGGCAATCCTTCAAAAGGAGATGAGATTCCCAACAGGACAGTCCTGCTTCTTGAAAGCTCCTCCCAAGGAGCTGTAAACATAACCTCCTTAAAGAGTCTTCAAGTGTGTTTCAAGATGTTTGCACACAGTCCTTCAGAAGCAGATGAGCCTGCCCAGTGTGTGGTAGCCCTGTTGACCAGGAGTGCCCGTGTCCCCAAACCTCAGCTGTGTGACAGGCAGGTGTCTCTTGTGCATCAACCAGCCCGAGTCCTCCTGCCAGCTGGCCAACCCAAGGTCACACTTACAGGCTCGTCCTCCGCCACAGGTGCCTGGAAAAGTTTGAAGTTAGGACCTGTGTTATTGACGGCCTTTCATCTATGTGGCTGTGCTGAAAAGACACACTGGTCTACAAGCTGATGGCATGGGGAAAGCTACAAAATACAGGATCTTCTGAGCCGCCTAGATGATTCGAGTGGCAGAGAAGAATTGGTACTCTGCATCTGATTTAATCAGGTATTACAGACAGTCAATCACTTCCTGAATTCCTCCATGTACCACCCACTTACTCCCACCTGTGCCTGCTAGGTCACCTTCAGCCTTAACCTCCTTGTCAAGTAACAAACAACCAACAACTCTTCTGACAACTGTGTCTGCTGGACAAGCATATACACAAACCCACTCAAAACAATACCTCCATTCCCTGAGGTATTAAAACAAAAATTCTTCAACTCTAATAATTTGTGTGGTTACCTGTTTGTCCACACGCACAGTTGCTGGTCCCAGGCTTTCCTCCTCCCCAGTAGTCCTTCCTCCGCCCGTCTGCTGACACCCACCATGCGAAGCTGGTACTGTCTCTGTGCAGGACTGAACTCAGGCATTCATACTGCGAAAATAATAAAACAAAATTTATTGTTTGTTTATTCATTCATAAAATACTCAAATCGACCACTTTTCATCCAGGTCATGAGTGAAGAGGTAAACAATATCATGACATTGTTCAGGAAGGTTGAAGTCTAAGTCTGGAAAAAGATGGTAAAAAAACAGCATGTACATGTATATTGAGACGGAAAACAACATCTCCGACTACCTTGATGAACTGCATGCATCTCTTGGACCTCCTGATGACAGCCCTGATCTGCTCCAGGGACGTCCAGTAGGTGACATTGCGTGAGTACGAGCCGGGGTCCCGGTAACCCTCCACAGCCGTGCGTGTTTCGGTGTCATGCCCGAATGACGACGCCACTGCCGGGGACAACATAACTATCAATGCGCGATATTTGTAAACCCCGAGAAGAGCATACCTACGTTATGACTCTCTTGCAGTTCATAAACACATGTTACTACCGCTAATTTCCGTCTCGTATACGGACGTTGCCATTTGAAACGGTTGATACCATAACGTAGAAGAACGGCAAAACTTCAAATGCCCTGTCAACACCCAGTGGGTTTTATTAGCTTATTGATCTGCATGGGTTCGGATATCGATCCTAGCTTGTGTTCTGTCTTCTTTCACTAATACTAGAATCTTTACTATCTTATTACGATGTTGTTGTGATACTGTTTGCATTTGCAATCGAAATGTTGCTTTTTATACATTTTAAATGTTTTTGACCCTCGAAAAAAGTTAAGATTAGTGATATGTCGTTTCATCAAATGGCAACGGCGGTAATGAAACGGAAATGCGCTCTGCCCCCACCTGCATCGCCGACGCGCTCACACTGCACGGGAGTCGGCGGCACCCCCTGTCCCGGCCCGTCAGGGTCTATGGCGTAAATGTCTCCCGATCTAAAACTTTCCCCCAAAGTCTCGGAAACTTCTGAACAACTTGCTGGCAGAGCTGAAAGAAAGAATGGATGAACTTTATTGCCCAACAATATTGTACAAGAAGGCGATACAACTACATGTATCGAACAACAATGCTACAAGACCAATCTGTTCTAGAACTACAAAATATTAAACAACAACTATTAAGCAACAATCAATACTACAAGCCTATCATCTAAAACTAAAAAAGATTATCAAACAACAATACTATTCTAGAACTACAAAATTTTATTGGTAACAGTATACGAGTTACATTATCGTCATGTGTGGGTAAGTTGAGACTATTGTCTCAGAATATATTGCTGCTGAAGCATATTGCTTATTCAAGTAGCTACTGGTGCAATGCGGCTTAGCTACAACCTACAGAAAACTCAAGTACTCAGCAAAAACGGCAAAATCAAAACGCCGATGATGGAGCTTGCTTACCATCACCGCAAGACTGACAGCCTTCTGATGACGTGTTCCACCCTGGCAAGTCCCTGCCATGCGGCGATGAAGCTTCTGATTCCCCGAGAACTCCCGACAGCCTCCGTTGTAAAAACTGTTGCGATCGTTCCAACTCCGAGTTCTGCAGTGTAAGTCTTTCCACCTCGTCCAGAATCTCGTCCTGGTCGCGGAGTTGTCCGTACAGTTGTTGAACTTCCTCCCGCAGCTCGCTGGCCGACATCCCCTCCAGTGTCAACAGGCGCTTTTCTCTGCTCTGCGGCGTGGCGTCCACCACACCGTCCTCACTGTCGGCGTCTTGGTCCTGTACGTCTCTGGGTCCTATGATGCGCGGTGTAGTCGGGCTCCGGTCACGGCCGTGTTTGGAGGGTTTCCTGCTCTTCCCCTCCCTCAGATCCTCCATCTCCTGTAGAATAGCCTGGTTCTGCTGCTGAAGCCGCTTGACCTCGTCCCAGAGCATGTTGCTGGGCCGGCTCTCCAGCGCCAGGACGCGCTGCTCCATGACGTGGTGCGTGCTCTGTAGGAACTCGTTCTGTCTGCGCAGCTGCTGGACCATCTCCTGTACACCCTGCTGGTCTAACACCTGCAGAAATCCAGGATATAATTTTCAGCGTTGTTTTTATTTCTACAAGCGGCTAGAGCGGCAGTTTCATTCGGAGGGAGGGCCTTGAATTTTTTGTGCGCGTGTATTCTGTTGTTTAAAATATGAAATCAAGCTTAAGGGTCACACAAATCCAACTTTGATCACTGTAAGCAATTGTATAGTGGGAAGGAGGCCTAATGGAGATCCTAACAAACAAACAAACAAACACACCTGTCCCGCCAGCGCCTGGTTCTGCTTCTGTAACCTCAGCACCTCCTCCCACAGGAGACTGGAGGGTTTCCCCTCCAGTAACATGACCCTGCCCTCCACATCATCAGCCTGTCGCGCCAGCCGCTCCAGTTCCCCCTGCATGTGTCGGACGGCGCCCTGTTGTTGCTCCACCGTCTCGGACACCTGTCGTTATATTACAATGATGTTGTACATTTCTGGAACCAGTTCAATATTTGGTAGAAAGGTAGCAAATGCATAATTTTTACCTTCACATGGTCTGACCTAATAAACTACTGCTCTGTTTATTCTTACTTAAACACATTCATATACGATTACATGGTGACCAGCCCCTCTGTCTCTCACCTTCCACTTGCTACATAATGTTATCCAACACCACATGGTGTCTGCTACAGCAATAGTTACTAGTACCATCGTCAAGGTCAGGTCATTGACCTTATTTTACAATTTAGAAAAGTCTTCTCGGTCACCTGTTGCAGCTCCTCGCGCGTGCGCAGATCGTGTCCTGAGCCGCACGTCCTGTCGTGAGACGGAGGCAGGACGAACGTGTAGGAACAGCGGCCGTCTCGGGTGAACCGACTGCGCATGTCCGCCTGGGGAGAAACAGATGAACGTCGAGTCTATGCACATTAATTTCAGAAAACTGTCATTTTATGACGTTAAGCCATGTTGATTTATTTAATTATATGGATGACATCCTCTGGGAACCACAAAACTGATGCGAGCGTGCGAATAAAAAAAGTTTGGCCGAAATTGCTTTTATCGTGAAATCTACGTGGTCATGAAGGATGAACAAATGACACAGAGTATGGTATCGCGAATAATCTACTCTTCAAATTCATTTCTTTACATTTTCGTCTTTTTTCGTTTGATTTTCGCATTCTACGACATTGGTATCGTTTTCCAATATTTATCTTTAACTTACGGTATATATGTATATATTTGCTTATTTTGCAACTGTTTTGTACGATTTTTGTACGGACGAAAATTCATTCATGTCATCCATATAATCAAATCAACATGGCCTTACCGATGATCTCTGCTTATTGAGCACTTTTCCAGTATTATTTCTGTACACTGAAGGAAAGGAAAGCATTCCACTCCAGAAACGTTGTTTACAATCATTTCACGGTCGATTAGCAGGAGGCGGGACAGTAATCCCTGCCCCACGGGGGGGGGGGGGCAGGATCCGGCTTGGACTAATTCATCGCGAGCAGCTACCGGACCACCGGGGGAATAGTCGCGTGGCTTTGGTTGTTCCTTTGAGCCTCTACTAGCTTTGTTTCGCAATATATACGCCCATCAGGTTATCACGGACATGATTGACGTTACGGTATTAATCTATCAAATGGTAAGACGCCAAATAAAACACACAGCGTGCAATAATATATAGCAAGCTGTGAGCAAGACAAAGCCATGTCACGTCTGCTTGAAGATTATCAAACTATCAACAGAGCTATCAAAACAAGTTGGACGCTGAACAAGTTTTTCTTCGAGGTTTAGACAGATCCACACTGCCCTTTGTCCGGTTAAAAAAAGGCTCGTGGTTCTGTGTTCAATTTTTAAAAAAAAGTTTGTTACATCCCAATTAAAATGGATATTGTGCTGGCACCAGGTCGTACCTTTGTGGAGAAACTCAGTATTTTAGAAAAGTGTAAACAGTCCCATCCGTAGAAAACCGGTTTGTGCTGAAGATATGGGGGCGACTGGGCACCTGATAAATTAGTCCCCATTAGCTCTGACAGCTCTCATACCCGTGAGGCCTAACAACTGGTGACTGGTGACACCGACCCGCAGATAGGCCGCATTTGCTGACCTTTTCACGATTGTTTTGATACCTTCTACGTCAGAGCTGTTAAAAAAGAAATGTTTGACATAACGTTAAACCTGAGAATATGTGTCCATTTAGCCAGTGCTCAAGGAACAAAATACAGTTACTGGATATTGAATTGCTTATCTCAAAACTAGTAGTCATATAGAAAAAAAAACAATTTGCAGAATCAGAAAGTAGCCATTTTATTAAGATGAATTAAGAGCTCAGCCCTAGAGGGTCTGCTTTTGACCATTATACCTGATGGCACCATAACATATGTCGTTGACCAGGGGGGGAAATGATACTATCCCATCATCCTTTGCAATACACATCCCACAACACGTGTCCCAGATGGCTGACTGTCAGCACCAGGCATATAGTCCTGTCATGTTTCCTTTAAAAGTGCAGCAATGGCAACAATTTGACCAGTAATTTTTGGTTCTTTGAATTGTCAAAGGACTCAAGTAGTGTATGAGGCTATCTGACTTTTGTAACTTATGTACAACTTCTTACATTGTGTCTTAAACATTTATGCAAACATTTGCTTCAAAAATGGTGCTCAAACTTCACCAAACTAAAGTGCTTTTCTACAAACTGTGTTGATTGGTGATATTATACATCTTGTGCATCAGAAAACCCCAAATGCACCAAAAAGCACCCATGGGAAACGGAAGAAAATTGCATTTGTTGATGATTATTACATAAATAATATCAAATATAATATTTTCTTCCGTTTCCCATGGGTGCTTTTTGGTGCATTTGGGGTTTTCTGTTAGCCCTGACAACATGCCAACGGCTATGGGTTAAGATTTATACATGTTACATGTAGATACATACATACATGACGTACATCCAAGTATTATATTGCCAGTCTACTAGTATCATTTTGTAGCAATATAGATATATATATTACTGCAAAATGATAGATCTACTAGTATACAGCTTATCGAGGCCAATTCGTTCAATACAAGGTGCTAGAGGCTATGGGTTAAGATTTATATTATACAGCTATATCTAAGTATTCTATCGTCAATCTATCACTTTGCAGCGATATAGGTTGCACAGGATCTCAGGATAGGTGTAGCTTATGGAAGCAGAGTTGTTCATGCAATACAACATGCCAACGGCTATGGGTTAAAATTTACATTATACATCTATATCTAAGTATTTTACCGTGCCAAGGGCTATGGGTTAAGATTGATATCACACATGTAGATCCAACTTGCGATTTAGTCATTCAGCTCTTTCCAGCAGTTTCAAATACTGGTACATGCTGAAATACCAATACATTTTGACAGAGCTGTGGGACTAGTTAACAATGATTGAT
>NW_017804465.1:431342-519444 GCF_001625305.1 Branchiostoma belcheri
TAATGCTATTGTTTCTTCCAACTCTGCATCGCTCCTTTCCTCCTGCCAACACCAAGCTGCTGCATGGGAAACGGAAGAAAATTGCATTTGTTGATGATTATTACATAAATAATATCAAATATAATATTTTCTTCCGTTTCCCATGGGTGCTTTTTGGTGCATTTGGGGTTTTCTGATGCACAAGATGTATAATATCACCAATCAACAGAGTTTGTAGAAAAGCACTTTAGTTTGGTGAAGTTTGAGCACCATTTTTGAAGCAAATGTTTGCATAAATGTTTAAGACACAATGTAAGAAGTTGTACATAAGTTACAAAAGTCAGATAGCCTGATACACTACTTGAGTCCTTTGATAATTCAAAGAACCAAAAATTACTGGTCAAAATGTTGCCATTGCTGCACTTTTAAGGAAACATGACAGGACTATATGCCTGGTGCTGACAGTCAGCCATCTGGGACACGTGTTGTGGGATGTGTATTGCAAAGGATGATGGGATAGTATCATTTCCCCCCCTGGTCGTTGACTGAACAATAGAAAATTGGGTTGCACAGTTTCAAACTGCTCCTCTAACTAGAATAAGAACCTCTTATAAGGGAAGCTAGTGATACAGCTAGAGGAAATATTTCCTCACTGCCGCTCATTCGTTTTTACTTGCAGATATTTGTAATCTTCGCTCTCTCGCGCCAGAAAAGCAACCTTTGACTACCATTTCAAGTAACAAAGTCTCCGCTCTGTAGGCGTCGCCAAAATATTATACGCAGTGAAAACGGAAACGAGGCCAACAGACTATTCCACTTGAATGTTGGGTTGGGTTATGAAGAGTGGAACATAACAAAATAACAATCATTCACCATGTAATAAGCTAATAATACAATAACCTATACAAATTTCTTATAATGTAAGTTACTATCCTTTACAAGTACATAGATTTGGGGGCCGTTTCGGTACGTAAATTACACTTTGCATCCAATACGGCCCCGTAGAAAAGTGGTTCCGTCCAATGCATTGTTTGGCACCGGTGAGGTCACAAGGGATCGTGACGTCACGTTTGGCCAGGTTACGCGTCTAAACAGACGTTCGTTCGTGCGGCGGCGGGCTGACCTGCCATTTTTGATCTGATTCAAACTGGACGTGAGCATCGCGCTTTTGGACCACAGAGTGACACCTCATTATCTTTATCACGCCATTCAGTCATTCTAGGAGTGGATTTTAATCCTGTTTGACAAATATCACCATGGAAGAAGATGATCTGAGTGGTGATGTGGACTTCGATTTCTTTGAAGTGAATAGCACGTCGCATCGTTCCGTTTCCCCTGTGCCCAGAGATGCTTCGACGCCACAGAAAACTGCGGATCGGGAGGATGGCAGAGGTAGGAATGTACCAGGCGACCAGAACAGTGTAAGGAGCGGGAGCAGCGTCAAAATCACCGCTAAGATCCCCACGGGCTCCCCGCGATCGTCGGGGAGCTACAGCTCGGATGAGTTTGAGTCGGAGGGGGAGGGCGGCGGCAGCGAGAGCGACACCGGTGCTGGGGAACAACGTAGAAGCAGAACGACAACGCCTAGCCACGGTAAACAGCCCAGCAGCAACAAAACTATGGGCAGCGCCGCGAGCAAGCACACCAAACCTAGCCGAGAGATTTCTCCCGATTCGGACTCTCCCGTAGAATCCCCGAGAAGTAGGTCGAGCTCTCGCAGTAGTTCTAGGGGGAGGAAGCCGTCCACTTCGCGATCTAGGTCACGATCTAGCTCGCGAAGCTCGGACAGTGTCACCGACGTGTCCCCGCTTTCCTCCCCCAACCTCAGCCCGGAGTTACGCAGAAAATCCCAGAAGGGCGTAGCAACCGCGGAAAGTCAAGCCCAAGTGCGTCACCACCACCACCAGACCACCTCCGGTGCCTCTCGTGACAACCACAGACACAGGAGAAATCCAGGTGTTACCGGCAAAAGGCAGGTGAAGACAATAGGTGTAGACCGGCAGGGCCAGGAGAGGCCCATGCACAAAGATGTACGCTTCAAAGAAGGAGATGACAACCATGTTGGTGAGGGTACAGAAGACCCATTACTTCTCACCGATGACTCGGACACAATGGAACTTAACAGATTGCTTGCGGCAGTGCTTGATATGGAGAGAAGGCCAAGATCAGCATCTGGCACGCCAACTACAGCAGGCCAGCGTAGGAACATGACGTTCAGTAACGACGAAGTCAGGAGGATCGAGCTGGAAAACCATCGCCTTCTCAACGAGATAATCAAGAAGAAGCAGAAGCGTCCCATGAGTGCGAGCAGCACGTCGAGTCGCATGAGCCGGGCGTCTACGTCCAGCGTTTCCTCCACCCGTTCTCGCGGAGGAAGGAGGGACGGGAACAGTTCAGCGAGGATTTACCACACCGCGCTGAACCGTATGCGCGACCAGCAGAGGATTGAGAGGGAAAACCTGGCTATGTTGCGGAGGCTAGAGACCGCCAGACCCACCCCGGGCATGTCGCGCCATGAGCTTCTCGGGAACTTTGACCAGCAGCGAAGGTACTTCGGTAACATCTCCAAGAGCAAGACGCCGACACCAGTACGGGCCAGGAGGCCCCTGTCTGCCGGAGCTAGTAGACTAAGAACTGGGCCCACAACCAGCTCAGGCGCAGACATGGGGTCTCCGCTACACACAACCAAACCCAGACCCAAATCCTCGAGCAGAGTTCGCCCCGCCTGGGACTCAGGCTGGTAGTACGGCACAGTCTTCAAAAGAATTAGCAATATTTAGGAAGTAGCTTGTCTTAATATATTGTATAATACTTTGTAGCACATATTGTAACCCATGTTAATCTCCAACTTACACTTTTACGCCTATGCTGAGATTTTATGGAGAAGATTGTGCTCAATGCTAGTACAAAAATGTTCGTGTTGGCATGTAATCATATCAATAACATCATACAGGTTTGTTGTGATTCTAATGTACAGGGTAAGGGCAAGTTTCTATTTGTACAGAATTAATCTATTAGTATTGGATTGTCATGTAGTAATGTCTTCAAGACCAATACTAGAGTACTATTAGTTTAAGTTAAATTTGAAAATGGTTTTATGTACACTTGAAGTGATTTCTACACAGTGTGATTGTAGTCTTGCCCTTGTAATGTGATGTACAAAGATAGTGAAGACATTAGCTGCAAGCTGATAGCTATAAATACCAGTACATGAACTTGATGAAGACTTGGAATGATACTTATAATAAAGTATTAGCTGGTACCAGGTGTGTGATCCAATCATGTCAATAGCCAATCAGCAAGAACTGCAACCTGCAAACTGTTTGCCTATTGCTGTTATCAACCCAATTTCCACACACCTGTATCAGACAGTATGACTGTAGTTCAGTACTATCAGAATACATTTTTATAGAAATACAGCCTTGCTACTTTGAAAAGAGTAGTTTGAAAGAAATATAATATGGAAGAAACCATCCATATTATTATCATCAACTTCCATGTCTGTTTATGAGCAATGATACCATGCAGCATTTGTAGTTTACATGGCTTTTATACACTAAATGTAAGAAGCTATTATACTGTATATATGTATATAAATTGTTGCAGTATAGTGCATGGTTGTGCCATATGCACTGTCAAAAGTCCCTTGAAATTCTGTTGCTATGGAAGCCTTGAAACGTTCAGACTCACATTTCGTCTGATATGTAAAGACAAAAGCATGATTTTAATGATAAGTTTAATTGTGAGGCATTTTCTTGCTTAGTCATCAGCACAAGTTTCCACTTAATGCACATACACACAGTTTGTATTTGACCTAAGCAAGGAGAAAACATCAATATTGTATGATGCACAAAAAGAGCCATTCAGTCATTGTATAAATGCAGAGCATATGATCTATCATATACATGTAGGTGTGGCAAAAGGCTTACAGAGCAGTATGTACAGACCAGTTTGTCTATTGTGCAATGATGCGTGCATATCTGAATTACAGGTTTGGCAAAAGTGAATTCCCCTATATTTACTTAACCTTCTCCCTAGTGAGGTAACCTGGTGCCCAAGATTTGTATTGGTTATGGAGTTAGGCAGCAGGAAGAAGGTTAAAGTAAGGTTAGATCTAAAACAACCAGAGTTAGGAATAAGGGAGTTGCCATTTGTTACATATTATCAATGTTAAAACTCCATGATTCTGTCAGTTGATGAAGTATCTTGATACACAAGTTTGATTTTGTTGTGTAATCCTGAAATAGGCAGAATAACTTGCCAAGAACAGCTTGTGTTAGGGACCTTACTCTCAAGGTATAGGCTTTGGCTTGTTTTCGGTGTGTTTCAGGCATTTTTATCAGGCTTTTTTTGCCAGTACAAAAAGAAAGCCTGATAAAAATGCTGGAAACACGTCAAAAATGAGACACATTTTAAACCTCTGCTTGTAGAGTAGAGGCGCATGTAGGCTACCTACGCCCACATACATCGTACATTATCTCATGAATGTTTGATACCTTTGAATGGTGCATTGTGTTCTACAAATGGATTTTAGGAAATGAAAGGTTACGAAATGTCTACATATTAAAAAGAGAGATTGCTGTACCCAGGGTTTGGCTTGGCTCTTTTCCATTTAGCCCATGTTGTGAACACAGATAAGTCATCGGCCATCCAAATGTATAGTTTTTTAATGCGATTTTATCGCTTTACAAATTCATCATTCTGACAACCAAAGTAGGAATAATATGCTTGAATTATAAAAAGTACCAGAGCATTACAATCGGTATCATAATTATGGAGTAAGACAGCTATGTACCCATAACATAGAAGGTTTTTGCAAAACTTGTACAACGTCAGGGTCCATTTCATACTAGGTGTTTTGTCTCAAACTTTCAGGTGAAGAACAAGAGATACAAGATTTGTGTTAGCCTCTACCAGGCTTCAGAATCAGCTGCAAAGAGTAGAAATTGGTGAAATAGACAGATAACATACCAGTAGAGTTGGTCCACTAAACGAGCATATCTGTCTGGCTAATGTTTACTCTTTCCAGTCGCTTCTGAAGCCTGGTAGAGGGTAGATTTGTGTGGCCATGCCTGGCTACATCACACTTCTAACAGCCCTTCCACTGACAGTGAGGGATTGTGTAACACAAGCTAAGAAATGAGACATGTATTGAACCTTCAGAAATAAGTCTTGGCAAAGGATAGCCAAATCCTGGAGTTACATAATCGATTTTGGCTCAGATTCCTTATAGGACCTCAAACTTTGCTCTGGCCCTATTCTAGCCGCAACGTTACAAACTATGCTTCACATTGACAGAAAGATACAAAGTGCTGGGGACTAAAAGAAGAACTTGTTAAAATCTTGAGCAAAATCAAGACCAAGAGTGTCCATTAAATCAAAATTTGCTCCCCTATTCAAGCCTGAACAGTACAAATTACATTTCACCTTGACAGAAAGATACAAAGTTCTGGAGATTAAACAAACAAGAACTTGTAGAAGCTTGAACAAAATGAAGCCGTGACAGTGCCTGTCATTTCAATTCGCTAAAATCGCTTTGTTGTACTTGATAAAGGTTCCCACGCTGTTATATAACACCAGTAGAATATATACCAATTATTTCATTGCACGTCACAAGTTTTTGTTCGGTGCTCAATTAATTCTACAGGTGTTATATAACAGCGTGGGAACCTTTATCAAGTACAACAAAGCGACATATTAGTGAATTGAAATGACAGGCACTGTCACGGCTTCATTTTGTTCAAGCTTCTAACAAGTTCTTGTTTGTTTAATCTCTAGAACTTTGTATCTTTCTATATCCTGTATCTATGGATATACCGTAGCTACTGACCAGGGGAGCAATCTTTGCTATACTTTGGATGGTTTCTATAATCTCCAACCAAATTAGGTGGTTGCAAGACTATCAAATTGGCAAGTCATATCAAGGACCTCAAAATTTGCCCTGGCACTATTCTAGCCTCAACATTACAAACTACATGTATGCTAGTTTGTTGAAGCAACAAAGCACACCTATGTCAACCCAGGTTACCTCATAGGGACCTCAAAATTTGCTCTGGCACTATTCTAACTTCAACGTTACAAACTATGCTTCACATTGACAGAAAGATACAGTCTACAGAAAGTACTGGGGACTAAAAGAAGAACTTCAAATTTTGCTCCCCTATTCAAGCCTGACCAGTACAAATTACATTTCACCTTGACAGAAAGATACAAATTTCTGGGGAGGGATTAAACAAACAAGAACTTGTAGAAGCTTGAACAAAATGAAGCCTTAAGAGTGCCTGTCAAATCAATCCGCTAATATGCCAATTATCTCTGCACGTCACAAGTTTTTGTTCAGTGCTCAATTAAGTCTACCAGTGTTAGATAACAGTGTGGGAACACAAATACATGTATAAAGAGAAAATCCTGGATCTTTCTATATAGCTACTGACCCAAGGAGCTATCTTTGCTATATATACTTTGGATGGTTTATATGATCTTCAAAATGGATCTCTGGTTGCAAAACAGTATTAACTTGGCAAGACAGTATCAAATTGGCAGGGGCAGTATCCAATGCGCCACCATTTGACTGGCAAAAAAGATACCAACACAAAAAAGAAAGCCAGACAAAAAAATACATATTGGGGATAAAAGACATAAAAAGCTGAAGCCTAAACCTCTGTTTTAAGGAGGTTTATAGGCAAAGTAGGATAAAAACATACATGTCAGGGTAAATGTCACTAGTGTCCCTGTGCAATACCACACACTAGGACAGGAAAATGGCTTGTAACCACACCAGTGATGCCTACAATGTCAAGGAAACTCAACTTGACCTTGAAACAAGATATTCTATACCCACCTGCTCAGTCGTCTGGCCTCTGATCCTCACAAAAAGACCAGAAACCACCAGGAAAACAAACACTTGAGTCGCAAACATCATGGTCGGATGGATTGAACGGTTGCTCCTATGTCCCCTGGAGGTCAAAAGAAAGCGAACATTCTAGTTAGACCAGCCACTCCAAAAATAATTGAAAGGTCAAAAGAGATGCACAATCAATGTAGCCTAGAGCTTAGAACCAAGGCTGAGAGTTGCACACGAATCACACACTTACTGTGAAGTAAAATGTTTACAGCTCTAAGAGAGCAATGAGTAGAAAATTGCAGGATCCAAGGACTTCTGTACCGCAATTACCAGCAGTCAGCATGGCTTACAGCCAACAAAGTGGTGAAAGAACTTGTGGGAAATTTGGCCTCATTATAGGTTGTCTGTCCCTGCTTTAAATTAATCTGTACTTGAAAGAGACAAGACTACATAGAGCGGCTTCCTACCTCATTTAGGCCTGGCCTTGTGAACCTTCATGTGGCACGGCGCCAACGTGCTTCCAGCACTGTCCTGTCTCCAGCTCCACAAACCGAAATCACTCTTCAAAACTTCCTGTCGCAAGACGGAGCTATGGATTGATAAGTCTTAGCACGAACATCCATGGAATGTTGCAAACATGCAAAAAAGTTTTGCAGCCTTTCCCTGCTTGTTTTCAAGGGTAGGATGCTATCGGGCCCAGTGGTGTAGCACTGTCTCCTCTCTGTACAGTAGTGTCCACCTGGTGTCACACACACATCTACTGTAACTGATTTATGCCTCGTCAACAGGTCGATGTCATAGGGTGACTTCACCACCAGGATCTCTCAACACAAAATATTTGCAATTGTTCCTCAGGCTTACTGTATACAACCACTGTTGTGCACATCAGGACTTTGAAATGTCAGTAACAGCCACTATGGCTTCACTCTATCCCTATTATTTTTAAAACACTGTCAATGCTGGTTCTCCCATCTGGAGATGATGCTGTTGTCTGTGCCAAACATGCAACCCTAAAGCTAAGTAGAAGAGACAGGAGGCATGCCAGGTCTGGTTTGCAATTAACATAAAACATAACACTTTTACCCTCCAGTGCCTTTTTGCTGATTTGTAACGACCTTGCTTCAGGCTACGACTCTGTTTGGTTTTGTCAAACTGGGCTCTGCTCAAGGTAAAACCTCTCCTCTTACATCACAGAAATTCGGAGCATACGGAATCACAGATAGCACTGGTTTTCTTGTGCCTTCAGGCATGTGCACAGCAATCCTGCTAGCATACTGAGCAACGGTTGCATTTTGTTTTTGGTTTGTTTTGCGCTTCTTTGTGCGAGTGTACTGTACACGTGGCCCCTTCCATACAAGCCCTATACCTGGGCCCCACAGGCACACGGTTCCTCAGGTACAATTGGTCATGAACAAAAAGAACAGCTACATCACATTTTTGAACACCGTGGGAAGGCCAGCGATGTAAACAGGGATGAAAGTAAGTGGATGTCGTGGGATAAACAGGATTTTGACTTTATGAATATTAATAATCTCCTCTCTCACTCTTTATGAGGATGAGCACTCAAGGTTGCTAAGATGGATAAATAATTTATGTAGACTCAACATTTTTGTAGACTAGATGGCTTGAGGTAAGCCAGCTTCTCAATTTTTCTTGCAGTCACACGTCTAAATACTGTTGGTTTTGGAGTAGGAAACACGATACTGTCACCTCGGTTTGTAATCTGATCTTTCAATCAATGACATTGAATGACATAATGGTTGGAGTGAGGACCTTCCACGCTTTAAAATGTGATGTTATCGTAAGAAGAAAACATACCAGCGCCTTTCTCAGAGATAAGAAACACGTGGAATGTCAATCTGTCGTCAGCACAACAGGACAACTGGTTCCACATGGAAGCAGCTAGGTCTGCGTTACAAAGTCAAAGTCAACAATTAGTGGGAAAAGTTTACACAATGAGAAATACCACCCCACCCCCCACAAACCCGACAGTCTGGCATAGGCTTGCCAAATTCTAGAAATGATTTTTTTGCTTGAAAACATGGGAACTTATTGCATCAAAAAATTTGTGTGAAAATTAATATAAGTTCACATAATAAGAAATACCCTCCTCCCCCGCCCCCCAAAAAACAGTACATGTCCAGACCAGTCATGTTTGTGCTGTAGACTTGCCTTCTATTGCTTGTTGGCTAAAAGTGTGGTATGAGAAAACAGGAAAAACATGGCACCTTCTTGCATCCTTTAAAATTTCTGCATAACAGTACTATCATTTGCAAGAAGGATATGTTTGGGGTAAAATAAAAACAACCTTGTAACATGCATGCATTGGGAAGTTCTTTCACATCATTAAAGACACCACGAAAACATGAAAGCCCTTTTACCAGTGTAAATATCTTTATTGTGATAGGCAGCCTAATCTTACTATTTCCCACAAAATCAAGCTATAATGTCAGGATTGCAATGTAGCAGCATTACTACAAACTATACTATCAAAAATCACACAGGCACATCTAGATACTGACATGATCTACCTTTCAGCTCCACAACAGCCAACATTTTGGATAACATCAAATTTGACATGACCACTGGTTCTACCAGAATTGGCCTGTTTTTCTTTTCTATGTGCCAAAAAGTTGAGCCAAATCATCACCAACATTTACAACAAGTAAATCGGTCAGCCATGTTTACTTTTCTCCCCCAAATTACCCATCACATACTTGTAGCCTGCTTTTCTGTATAGGACAGCACATCGGCAGAACGCACTGCACCTGCGTGAAATGTATTGTGCATAGCACTAAGGGAAAACATCTCATTTTAGGTCATATCTGTGTATTAAAGGATGACATCCTATCTGTTGTATCAGAAAAGATGGTCTGCAACAGGCAAAATTCTGATGCAAAGTTAACCCTAACATCTAACAAAAACCATGAAAAATCCAGGTTTTGTGCATTTTTTGTGCAGTACGTGCTGCCAACTTGCTGTATAAGACATCTTTTACGTACAAAAAGATAAATAGTGGGAAGGTTTTCAACAACATTTGGTATTTATAGTTTTTTCTCCGTCAGCCAGTGAAAGTAACAGAAAAGAGATCTCTTTTGGTCCACTAATTGTCTGTGTTTACTGATTTTCCATGCACCACACATAGGCATTTTGGAACATTCGTAACCATGGCGATGTTTTGATTGACTGGTGCCAGTCTTGTGGCATCCAGGGCCACTGCCAGGTGAGCGTGCAGCGCTCGGGGTGTGGCATCATGGCAAGATGGCGGCCGTCGGGCGAACACAGCGCTGCCAGGCCATTGGGCGATCCGTTGGGGTTGAGGGGATACGCCGTGGTAGGCTTTCCATCATCATCAACGTAGCGTAGCGGTGTGAGGTGGTTCTGCTCGACCTCTGACCTAATGGCGTCGTTCTTGAACAGCATCCGACCTGCGTTCAATCAATCCATCAATCATTCAATCAATCAATAAATCAAGCAAAGGCTACATCACAATGTGCCATCTTTACAGTAAACAAGAGAGAGTCAGTAAACAACACAATGTTACTCCAAATGCAGACACACTGGAACGTTGGAATCTCTTTTTGACACATCTGAATCAGTATCTTACCACTACTTATGACGGATCATAAGAACACAACATAGAGGGAAACATAGGATTTGCACTAACCCAGGTCAAGGTCAAACAAAGGTCAGACCCAGGTGTAAGAGTAGTATCCCTACATGTATTTCTTAGTAGTAGTAAACGAGAGTACTGCATTTGGGCATGAATATGCAATACAGGTACTTCATTCATTGTCATTTACATGAATATTGTATAAACTGATATAAAACAGGTGTAAATATGTATTTAACATGTTATGGTAGGCTTTTGAACCTTACCTTTTTGTTTCGTCTAACTTCTTTCAACAGAAATACATGTACTAGTATAAGACCAGCCTTACCTTCCCCATGTGCTACCCAGATACCCAGAGTCGACCCCTCCATGCCCTTCAGCATCAGGGCGGGGCTCTCCTCGATCGCCACGGTGACAAAGCGGGACTCAAAACGCTCCGACACGTTGTAAGCCAGGAACACGCCTTGCTGAGGGCTGGACTGATCCCCTGATCAAAACAAAACACAGTACAGTTGAGAATCAATGTTTGTGACTAAAGTTGCGGTATCGTGAGGCCTAGGGAAAAATGTTGTGTTCCTGAAAACATTAGGGTTGGTAAGTCGGGATAATCTTTTTTTCCTTCCTTTTTTTATCAGACTTTGGCTGTCTCTATTGATCCAACTTACAAAATGTATACAATATACTGTTTAAGAGTAAAACTTGCATGAGGACACTTTTTTTTTCAATGTCAATGTTGGAAAACTAATTGTACAACGTTTCCTCATTCAGGGGTATCTGTGAGATCATAAAATCAGGAAACAATGGTCTATGGTCACAAGAGAAAATATTGACAATAATAAAAAACCCTGTCAATTACAAATTCAATGTGGTCCATTCTTTAGGAGAGCCCAGCATGTCAGAAGAACGTACTGTGCCTGTACGTGCAAAACCAGAAATTTATTGTTAATAGTACTTCGGCAGTGTCATTTAAGGTAGCATTTGCATATTTAAGGATGATATCATCTGTAGTTTTCAAATGTTGTGTCAGAAAAAATATTACATTCAAAATAGACCAAACATCCTACTAAAACCATGAAAAATCTGGGTTTCCCACAGGGGTAGTACGTTCTGCCGACATGTTGGAGATCCCTGCATACCTGAGCCATCCATTATGACTTGTCCATGGTCCGGGGCCACCCATCCCAGCAGCCCCATCAGCTGGCAGCCGTTACAGATGCCCAGGCTGAAGGTGTCGCTGCGAGCCCTGAAGGCGCTGAACTGGGCACGGACCGTCGGGTTAAACAGTAGCGTGGCCGCCCAGCCTGGAACAAACAGAATTGAAATACCGTTATTTTTTAAATTTTTTAACCGAATTTAACGTCATTTTTCC
Source organism: Branchiostoma belcheri (assembly GCF_001625305.1). Lineage (NCBI taxonomy): Eukaryota > Metazoa > Chordata > Leptocardii > Amphioxiformes > Branchiostomatidae > Branchiostoma > Branchiostoma belcheri. The sequence continues at coordinate 443,148 of NW_017804465.1, forward strand.
TCAACCGGGGGTTAGACGTGCTTGTACCAAGTACAAGTCTTTTTTTGAAGCAAGATTTTTACGGCTGGATGCTCTTCCTAACACCAACCCAAACCCTAGTAGGGCCCAGGATCCCTCTACCTGAGGGGGGAAAATGTGTGTTAAGTGCCTTTCCCAAGGGCGCAACGTCTGGGTCCAACCCTGGGGATTGAACCTGGGTCTCCCCGCTTGACAGTCCGACGCTCTATCCACTACACCACACGGACGCCACACTGTTATCCAGAAAATTTCAATTTTAGCAACATGCAATCCTTGGACAGTACTTAGAGAACACCTGTTGCTAACTGGATTTTGAGAACACTTTGAGTAAAGTATGAAAAGCATCACATTGCTACAGCACCAGTTACCATGGTTACAGACATCTGGTACAGGTCACTGACCTTAATACAGTACGTTTACAGAAAAAGAAGAAACGGAAAAATATGTTTTCCTTCTGCACAAGTTGACATAAAAACTGATAATCCCATTCCTACCTTTAGCAGACCCCATGACGTCGGCATAGCTGAATCCTCCCACGAACACGACCCCCCGGAAACTCTCCAAGGTGACCTTGCCGGTACACAGGTCCTGCATGTTGACGTCCCACACCTGGAAGCCTGCCATGTGGAAGGCAGACACCATCTCCCTGTCCCCATTACTGCCCTCTTCTCTGATCACAGCAACCTTCGGTCGGCTCTCTGAAAACAAGAGGGAATAGAGAACTATGTTAATTGTTAAAGCAGTGTCCTCTACCAGATTAACCCTTATGCACACTGAAGTAGCTGTTTGGCTACCAGTTCTCTATTAGACAGCAGGGAGATGGTTAAAAGACCACACAAATGTGATTTTCTGGATGACACACAGATCATAGTAACTGATATCAAAATGTTTTTCCTTCTAATTTGTATTTTCTTCCCTTTGATTGCAAGAGGAAAGACCCATCAGTAGTGACACTGATTTTGTCCAATTTAAAAAAATGAAATTTAGGTATCCAGTTTTCATGATGATTCCAATCTTTTGGTTCCCTCACTCCCATATATTACATCTAACCTCTCCAAAGGATGTCATCCACAAAATCAAGCCTATGTTACATGTACAGTTGTACATCATGCTAGCACACTTGTAATCATCTCAAAATTAAGTAAAAATCTGGTGCAAGCCAGAATTGTGGAAATTTCAGAAAACATAATTAAACACCAAAGCTTGCACCAGTATCCCAAGTCTCATGTAATCACTGATTGGACGACCTTGTGAGTTGGCTGACCCGTTGACGGAAACCTGTGGCTGGGGCGTGTCTGATGGGTCAAAGGTCAGCTTGTAGGGCGGGGCCTTCCTAGCCCGGAGCCCAGCCTCCTCCTCAGCCACACACTGGGGATTGGTCTGCAGCCTCTCCAGCTGGAAGCTAGTCTCTTCCCAGACGTCTCGGAGGGCGGCCATTTTGTCCTTCAGCACTTCCGTGCCATTCACCGAGATTTTTACCTGAACAGAAAGAAAAATATACCAAGATTTGTGTATTAGCATGCCATGGTCTCTAGTAGTCATTAGCAAACCTACATGCAGTCTTCTTGATCATAAGTATGGGTTGAAATCCCCATAAAAAAACAGGGTAAACATAACTAGGTGGCAAAGTGGCTACAGTTGTTGAAGAGCCTGGGCTTGTATCTTTGATAGCTATATATAGGCTACAGTGTTGCGCTCTTAGGAAAGACACTTAACACCTATTTCCTCACTTGACCTAGCTTTGGTTAGGGATGTCCTCTCAGACAAGATGTAAAGCAGAGGTTCTGTGTTAAAGGAGAGCCACACCTCACATACATGACAATTGTACATTTAAGATGTCATCGCCTAATTGAAAAGAGTTCGGGTCCTTCCCAGTGTGAGTGGTTCAAACCTTATAGTCAGGATTTAAACAGCTTACACTAACTGTAAAAAAAATGGTGTGTTCCTCTTAAACATGGTTTAACAGTTATGTGAAACAAAACAAACAAACCTCTGCATCTGTGCCTTCCCCCAGGGAGTGTCCGATGCGCTGACAGGACACGCCCGCCTGTGTGAACCTGGTCACCACCCCGTCCGCCTGCTCCACACTCGTCTCTAACACCAGCCCCAGCTCCTCAGCAAACAACACAGACACTGGGCTGGCTGCAGGGGGACAGGAGCAAGTTTGAATTTTGAAAATAAGAAACTGGACTTGCACATCACATTTTTGACTGTATAACTCCAGTCTTGGTCAATGAATGAGCAATACACTGCTTCTGTGACGTCACGTCATGCAGATGACACACATGAATCAGTGAGCAGTGGATTAGAGTCTGCAACCTATGGTCCACTGCTCACTGTAATAGTATTGTATTTGTGTTTTATACACTTGTCTGGGAGTAATACAAATAGACTCCAGGAAGGCTGGCTAGCAAATGATGTACATTTTTGTACTACTATTGGAGATTCTAAATAAACAAACAATGGCAGTTATAGATACATAAAGACTTAGTCATTTCCCCACCTTTGTTGTCTGCTGTGATGTTGACATCCAGCCCGTAGTTCCCAGCGAACGCCATCTCCAGGAGACAGGTGACCAGACCTCCATCACTCACATCATGGCCTGATGTCAGCAGGCCCTCTGAAGGAAACATGGGGAAACAGCTAGTAACTAGAAACCTTAAGGTAAGATTTGTAAGGCAAGTACCTTCACATGGGCAAGCTCATCAAACTACATTGTTATAACTGCTCTGTTTCTTCTTCTAATCACATTCATATACACATATGGTGACCAGCCCATCCAACTCTGTCTTGTCACTTGCTACATAATGTAATCCAAAACTACTGGGAGTCTGCTACAGCATCAGTTACCATGGTAACCACCTCCTGGTCAAGGCCATTGACCTCATTTGTTGGAATGGAAGAAGAAACACCTTCAGGGATGAGAAATTAAAAAGATTAGATACATGCACACTGTCTGTCCAAGATTTAATTTGACAGACATTTGATAGATATACCTTCTAGTTATATTCCTGCATAACCCAGTTGTCTTAAACAGTCCCATGTGTAATAAAATAAAAGACTTGTCCAACCTTCTATGAGTTTCTGTGTGATGTTGAATCCCTGCACCAGGAGTTGTGGCTGGTCCATGTCGGGTGACTGGTCTCCCAGCTGGCTGTAGCACTGTGCCAGGGCCGTGCCACCCAGGCGGTGCTTCCCTCCACTCAGGTCTACATACAGAAGTGCACCTGGGGTACAGGGCAGGTAAAGACATACATATAGGAGTTGCAATAGTCGAAACCACTGTATTTGAGGCAAACTGATCTGTCATGTGCCAGTCTATGTCCTAATTGAGAAAATTAATGTGTTTCTGGTTTCAATCCCTAAAAATAATTACGGTAGGTAGGGATTCTTCAGATTGAAAGTTTTATGGCCTTGCCAGCACTTGACCAAAAAAAAGGCTAGCGTTGATGGTTTTTTTGCTAGAGTCCATCAGGAAACACATTGTCAACATTTTTCCCTAGGCCTAATGTTTACATGTGTTAGACTCCTAAATATAGGATCAGCTTATACAAAGACTTCAGAACCAGTTGGCTGATGACTAGTCTGTATAATGCAAACTCTGCCGGCAACCGTAAAGCGATTTAATCAGGCTAGCTGATGACAGACTGCAAGTTGACCTCTTACCTTTGCCCCCAGGACACTTGAGGTCAGGGGTGACAGTAGCAGTGATGTCAGGACAGGCAGCATAGACAGAGATGACCAGGGTGCCTGTAAATAACACAGACTTGCAGTTGAAAAGGGCATACATTGTATTGTCATGTTATAATTCTGGAAGGGATTGTCATTAAAGAAGAAGACTGGAGAGGTAACATTTGCAAAGCAAGTACCGGTACACATTGTTCCCCTTCACATGGTCTAGCCTAATAATCTACTTCTCTGTTTATTCTTCAAGACAAATTTATCTACATGGTGACCAGCCCTCTACTTGCTTCATAATGTAATCCAACACCATAGGGTGTCAATACCAAGGGTACAGCACCAGTCACCATGGTGACAGCTGTCTGATTTACCTTATTTTTTGGAGTGGAAAGGGAGGCAAAGTTTTTCTTCTGCAAAGGTAAACATAAACATAACTGGCCATAATTTCTAACAAACAAGTTGCCCTCCTAACCCACCTGGTGACTTGACAGTTTCCTGGCCCACTTTAGCAGCCATGCTGAGGGAGTCCTTCCCCCCGTCCACGGCCACTCCCAGCTGCTGCATGACATCACACATGGCCCTGCAGGCGTGGAACAGTGCCGCTCCCTCCCCTGGCAGCTTAGCCGGCCACATCCAGTTCCCACTGCATTTCACGTCCTGGAGGAATGAAGGAAGGAAAGAATGGTTTATAGAAAACATCATAGACCACACAAAACTTCCTCTTTCCACGCTATGCAAGTGACTTTCACTTTCAGCTGTTACCCCAACTGTCAAGTTCATGGGAATGACTTTCATACCAGAGTCTCACCCAACTTTTTGTTCTCATCCATAGATCACACAAAACTTCCTCTTTCCACGCTATGCAAGTGACTTTCACTTTCAGATGTTACCCCAACTGTCAAGATCATGGGAATGACTTTCATACCAGAGTCTCACCAATGTGAACAGAACAGTCATGCATGCGCCCATGAATGGCATCTTTTTTGGAAGGCGAAACAATATGTGCAGTTACGTAATAGGTGTCCCGTGCCAGGCTAGGTACCAGTGTTAGTTCCTCAACTGTAAGTTCCACACTTCTAAGTAAACGTCTCCAATTCAGTCTGTTGGATCAAGTTCTAAATTTCTTCAGGACACTGTCTTGGGGTAAGTTATCACCTTTGTCTTATGTTTGGGTAGGTAGGTACCATTCTTATTGTCGATCGTGTTCATATAAAGAAAGTTTCATTATCATGCAGACAAACTGTGCAAGTTAACAACCAGTTCCTCTTTTGGGATCGTACTGTTACACACTAGTGCGTATTTAAGCAAAAGTTTGTGATATTTCTGCTGTAAAAATGAACACTTTTCAGTCCAAACTTTGTAGCAAAATTAATACTAGTATTACATCTGTTGACTGAAAATATTCAGGATAAGAAACAAAACAAAATGAAGCCAAATCTTTATTCTCTTCCTCATTTCCTTGTCAGGAAAACCTGGATAGAATTACTGTATTAAGAGAAGCAAGGGGGTAGGCCTACTAAAAGGTATACCAGTAAAGTAGTTAATATTTAAGACAATGAAAAACAAGATGCAGTAAGATTGTTATTGCCATTAGCAATTTATACCAATTCAAAGCTATATGTTACATATAATAAATGAACAGCTACCCTGAACACATACATGCCTCTTACCCTACAGGCACAGCTGCAGTTCCTACAAGTAGAAGTAAAAAGTCTTCAGTGACTTCTTGGCAAGAAAGGCCAAACATTTTCTGTCAAGCTTAAACTTCAGAGTCAGGTAAGTTCTTTTTCTTTTCTGTAGACAACATTGGTCTCTCATACATGTATCCTAATGTTAACTTAATGCAAAATGTATGTTGAATGTGTAAGAATCTACGTCAACACCAATTATCCTTGAAATTGCAAAAACCACGATCTGTTATGTTTTTTAAATATGCTCAAAGCCTGGGTTTTAATTCTCTTGTGAACACAAGTTGTTGCACGGTATCAGATCGAGAGAATGACTTTTTTTTTTTGATTTTCCAAAAACTTACTTCCTCATAGACTAATTAATCACTGTGGATTATGGAAGTATGCATTTTTCCCATAAAAAAGCTGTGTTGTAATTCTTGGGGAAAACCCTTCTTCCCAACCTTCGGTGGTTGTTTGGTATGTGGGCTCATTTGCATGATTAAAATCAAACATTTGTGATTATAAGTTACATGTTTAGAAAATTTGTAGAAATCATGACCATACTACCCCTTGATCATGACTAATGGTACAGCCCACATGCCGACCAACCACCGATGGGGGAAAGAGGGGTTCTCCCCAAGAGCTACACACAGCTTGTTTATGGGAAAATGCATACTTCTACAGTGACTCACTAGTCTATGAGGAAGTGAAATTTTGGAAAATAAAACAAGCCAATGATTCATTTTGAATGGCTGTTCTATGTTTTCTGCCATGCAACAACTTTTGTTCATAAGAGGAACAGAGTGGCTAGTGAAGGCAGGAGCAGAGCAGATACACAGAGTTCATGGATAGATTCCAGGCTATTGCCAGTCAAAATTTTGTGCCTGAAAAGTGTGCTCTCGTACAAATTAGAAATATCTTTGCCCTTCCAAAAATAATTTCATCACATGCCTGGGTAGGACATATTATAAAGGGATTTTCTGCTTACACAACCAGTAATGTTTCTTACCTGCTTACTCAAACATAGCCAAATTTGGGATTGTGTTCTCCCTGCAAAAGCAACACCTACTAGTACATGTACATCGGCTACACAAGAAGCTTCTGACTAAGATATCTGGCATTGAAACATACATTGTAAGAAGAAACATTACCAGGTGTGTAAGAGGAAAATCCCTATATCTTATCTTTGATTCCCTTATCAAGGCACAGCACTCAATGGGTGAAGAGAAGAAGAGCATGGGGGAAAAGCCTGGGCTGCTGCTGTCCCTTCTGATCATCCTGAAGGTGTTTGGATCAACAGAAGCTTCCTGCAGCCTTGGTCAAGTCACAGGTTCTTTAACTGCTAACTGTGGCAACCAGGACCTCACTAGTGTTCCTCAGAACCTGCCAACAGGCACCACTAACCTTGATTTGCGATATAATCAGATCACAACAATAAGTCATTCTGATTTCTCATGGTACAGGAGCTTGACAAGGCTTGTTCTACATAGCAATCATATTGCCACAATCGGTACTCGAGCATTCTATAACTTGTCAGATTTGAGAGTTTTGCATCTTTATGGAAACCGCCTGTCCAACCTGAGTGCTGACATGTTTACAGGGCTGGGAAATTTGCAGCACCTTTGGCTGCACAGTAATGAAATCAGTGATATTCAGGCTGGAACATTCAATTCAACACCACAACTGATAACCTTGTACCTACATACTAACAAATTAACAACCCTCAGATCTGACATGTTCACAGGGCTGGGAAATTTGCAGCACCTTTGGCTGCATAGTAATGGTATCAGTGATATTCAGGCTGGAACTTTTAATTCCACACCACAAGTAAGGAACTTGTACCTACATTACAACAAGTTAACAACCCTAAGTGCTGACATGTTGACAGGGCTAGGAAACTTGCAAAACCTTCAGCTGTCCAGTAATGATATTAGTGATATACAAGCAGGAACTTTCAGTTCAACTCCACAACTCAGAAACTTGTACCTGTATCAAAACAAGTTAGCTACCCTGGTATCTGACATGTTCACAGGGCTGGGAAACTTGCAGGCTCTTTACTTATACAATAATGAGATCAGTGATATTCAGGCTGGAACTTTTGAATCAATATCACAACTGAGATACTTGTACCTGTTTTACAACAGGTTAACTTCTCTCAGATCAGACATGTTCACAGGGCTGGGAAACTTGCAGGAACTTTGGCTGTACAACAATGAGATCAGTGACATTCAGACCGGAACTTTTAATTCCACATCAAAAATGACATCCTTGTTCCTGCAAAATAACAAGTTAACCACCCTCAGTGCTGACATGTTGACAGGGCTGGGAAATTTGCAGAACCTTCAGCTGTCCAGTAATGATATCAGAGATATACAGGCAGGAACTTTAAGTTCAACTCCACAGCTTAACACCTTGCAGCTAAATCAAAACAATTTAAGAGACCTCAGATCTGACATGTTCACAGGGGCAGGGAACATACAGACTCTTAACTTATACAATAATGAGATCAGTGGTATTCAGGCTGGAACTTTCCATTCAACTCCCCAGCTGATAAGCTTGCTCCTACATAATAACAAATTGACAAGCCTCAGACCAGACATGTTCACGGGGCTGGGAAATTTGCTGGTCCTTCAGCTGGGCAATAATGAGATCAGTGACATTCAGGCTGGAACTTTTAATTCCACACCACAACTGATAGCCTTGGACCTGCAGCACAATAGACTTACAGTCCTAAAAGCAGAGATTTTTGCAAAACTGTCATCAATCTACATGTACACAGCAAATATTGGCAACAACCCCTGGCAGTGTGACTGTAGGATGGGTCCCTTAAGGCAAAAGATGACTGGGTCTCATTCATTCATCATCTCATTCATTCAAAACTATACGACATGTGAACAACCTAGCAAATTTGGTGGGCAAAAGCTCAAAGATATCAGTCCTGAAGATCTGATCTGTGAAGTGCCGACGATAGCGAGGTTTGAAAGGGTTTACAAGTTTACAGAGGTAGAAGGAGGGACTCTCCATTTGGTTTGTGAAGCTTCAGGAATCCCCACACCAGACATCACAGTCATTCTCCCATCTGGATTGTCTGCAAATGTCGAGTCAGGTGGGAGGGTGACTGTGGGAGAGAATGGTGCCATCACCATAACCAGTGTTACTGCAGCAGATGCTGGTCTGTACTTCTGTACTGCAGTAAGTCCTGTTGGCTCAACATTTGCCGTACTGGTTGTCAATGTTCAACTGAAAGCGACCACAACTGGTACAGTGGCACCAGTAACTTCCTCTCTTACTAGTGCATTCAAACCAGAAAGCAGTTCAAGTTACCATCAATCTGCTCCTGCTTTCTCCATATCCGTACCTGTTTTCATTGCCACTGCATGTGGCTCAGTATTAGGTATTGTTCTAATTTTTGGTGCCATCATTTTCGCTGTCTGGCACATGAGGAAGAAGCAGAAGCCTTCTTCAGACCAACCCCCTCCAGTTGTTTTCAGTAATACCTCAGCTAATGTCCCAATCAGTGAGCATGACCAGACAGGGCAGGGTGGGGCTCAGTCCAGGAGTGAATCGTTTGAGACCACTAGAAGCCCAGAACATGTCCCGGGACGGGCTACCTCTGAGTATGAAGACGTGGTACTTCCAGCGAGGAACGTTAACACAAGTCTTACTGCTGCAGGTCTGATACAGCAACCTCATGAATATCAGTCCCTTGTGCCCAACAGAAACAGAGCTCCCAGACATGAGCTTCCCCCACTTCAACAGCAACATGATTATCAGTCACTTGGACCCAACAGAAACAGAGCTCCTAGTGATGAGCTTCCCCCACTTCCCCCTCCCAGTAACAGGAACAATGGTGGGCCAACTGGTGCCCATGACATCCCACACTACCAACCACTAATTTATTAAAGAAAAATTCATAATCAGCATTTCACATGACTAAATTTTTTAAAAAGATGAAACAGGACTCTCAAGACTAGAAGTTGGCAGAAAACAAAGAACAGTTGTTAAAAAAATGAATGTCCTCATTGTGTACATAGTTACTTAAAACTCATACAACCATTATAATAAGAAACCAGAACTATAGACCGGCCAAAATGGATTACCACAGATATAATTTCTTGAATCCTTACTGCTGAGCCCCATTGATGGGTTTATTAACAGACTGCATGTGTGTTACTAACACTAATACATGTATAGTGATCCAGAACATCACTACATGGAAAGGGAACAGGGAAGGAAAAGGATAATATGTAAGAGAACATATAAATACATGTAACTGGTTTTGTGTGTATAAAGGATAACACAAGTGATTTTTTAGTGTGTTAGCAGTATTTAGATGATTTATAAATACACATGTACATGTATAATATATACAAGACATGGGGTGATCAATGCAGCAGGGTTCTCGCCATTTCAGTTTTTAACTGTGCAAAATAACTTGACCTTGATGCACCTTGACCCCACCTCCATCACACCAGGCTCAAGCTCATTCCATTGCCTGATGGTACTGAGGAAGAACAAGAGCCTGCAGAAGCTGTTATTCAATTATAGTAACAATGTACCAGTAATTCAGACTGTGGTATAAATAATGTATACCAAGTTAAGTTGAAAGGTTGTTTGTAACAAGTAACAATTACTTGCCAATATTCAAACCTGTTATGTAAATGATGCATGCACAATAGAACTTAAGAAAATAATCAACTGTTAGTAAAGATGAGTTTAAGGAATGAATGTAGTTTGTCATTTTATGGTGTGGAACTTTGAATAGCAATCATTATTACACAAGAGTTTTGTGATTTGTTGTATGTTAAATAGCTTTTATCATTACGAAAGAGTTTTGACTGTGATTTGTTGAATGTACAAATTAAGGTATTTTAGTACTTGAACTATATACACTTAACCAATGTACATATAACCTTAAGCTGTAATGTCAGAAGGCATTTTTACCTTCAACAAGGTTATACAAATGTACTCTGTATCTTTGGTGTTTGTGTGTTGTTGGTCTGTAAACATGATATAACTTGAGATTGCTTCTATGGATTGCCTTGAATGATTACAAGTTTGTTATGGTATTGTAGTTAATATTTATGATATGTAAATGATAGTGAATGTCAATGTTCTTGTTTTTTCATTAATAAAACAATTTGATTGATTGATTGATTGATTGATTGATTGATTGATTGATTGATTGATTGATTGATTGATTGATTGGTTGATTGGTTGATTGATTGAAGTTTTGATATCTTATGATCTGGACATGCTAGGTCCATGGAGTTTGGGTTGGCAAAATATAAGCTCAATATATTGTACATCATACATATACATGTATATACCTTACCCCTGAACTGTTAAGATCAACGGTATTACTCTCAGCTCTTCCCTTTATACTTGAGTCTCACCCAAGTAAACAGAAGAGTCATGCATGTGCCCTTGAATGGCATCTTTTTTGCAAGGCGAAACAAACTGCGCAGTTTCCTGTGCCAGACACCACTGCCACAGGTGAGACTTCCTTCAAGTTGGATGTTTTATATGTCTTCAGACCAGGTGTGCACTTCCAAGTAAACGTCCCCATTTCAGTCTGTTGGATCAAGGTTTACGAATCTTCAGGACACTGTCTTGGGGTAAGTCTTCGCCTTCACCATATGTTTGGGATTCTACTTCTTGTAAAGAAAGCTTATCCAGAAAAACTGTGCAAGAACAACCTTTTTGGAACTATATTGTTACACATTGTGTATTTTACATGAAAGATTGTGATATTTCTGCCTTAAAATTTAACACTTTTTAGTCACAACTGGTTATCTAACGTGTTGTTGACAAATATTACATCTGATGACTGAAAATATTCAGGAAAAAAAGAAGAAAATGAAGCCAAACTTTTATTGCCCTGCTCATTTCCTTGTCAGGAAGACTTGGATAGAATTACTGTATGACAATGAGCACCAAGGGAAAAGGCAGCTATTAAATGTTCAGATAGCAGCTATCATTAAGACAATAATGAAAAACAAGATGCAAGTAAGATTGTTATCAGCAATGTCTGTTAACTGTATGTTAGATACAATGAAAGAACAGCTACATTTACCCTGAGCATATTCTTCTTCCACTATACAGGCACAGCTGTAGTTCTTACAGGTAGAACTTTGTGACTTCTTGGCAAGAAAGGCCAAAGACTTTCTGTTGAGTGTAAACTTCACAGGTAAGTTGGTTGTCTTTTTCTGTAGACAACATGGGTCTCTCATATTCTCATAAATTTGATGATGAAGTCTAAGCTAACACCAATTCGCAAAAATGAAGACTTTCCAGTCAAAACTTGAAATTTGAAATTGCAATAACAATTAAATAATTTTGTTTGTGAAATATGTGGTGGAGGGCCTGGGTTTTAATTTTTATTCTGAACAAAAGTTGTTGCATGGTACAATGTATCAGACAGAATGACTTTTTTGGATTTTCCAAAAATTTACTTCCTCATAGCTATATTATATAGACTAATGAGTCACTGTAGAAGTATGTATTTTTCCCATAAACAGGCTGTGTTGTACATGTACCTCTTGTGGAATTGAGGATGTTATTCCCATAATCACGTAGGAAATGGGATTTTTTCATAATTAAGCAACCAGATCTACATGTACATATAGAGGTATAAGAAAAGTAAGAATTATGCCAACAAGGATTGCATTTACATGATTAATGAGGACACACTACATTAACTCACTGATAAATAAAAAATAATTTCGATAGAAGTTCCTAATTGTGACAAATACTGTCAGTCAAAATTTTGTGTCTAAGAAGTGTGCTCTTATGGGGGCACACCCCAGTTTATTTTGGGTCTCAATTCGATTCTGCATACCCTCAACTCTAGCGACTGTCTCTTTCAGGAAATACCTCTTGAGCCAAAACACTGTGTTTGCAAATGAAGGATATCGCTCTAGCTACGAGAACAATAGAATTTCAATTTCTTTCACCTCTCACATTTTTGTAAATTTTAGGGGGAAAAAGAATTTTTCGATGAAAAATGATGCCAAAAATTTGCCATTTTCACGTGGAATTAGACCCATCACCCAGAATTTAGCCACTAATATGACTTATATGGTCGGAAAGAGAAAACCCTTATGTATTATTAAGAAAAGTATAAAGAAAATCCTAACACTGAGATTATCACAATAGCCTGTCGCGCGAGGCATAGCGACAGCGCCCCCAGAATACATACAACGCATATCTACATCAAACCAAAGGACACCCGGAAGTTAGTCTCTGGCCCGAAATCAATTTTCACCCAAAACACGCCACTTCTTACACTTTCCAGCCATGTTAGTAGTTAGTACCATTTTGCAGCAGATTATGAGAAATGTAAACTCAAACATGAACCACCGGAACCCCTTCGTCACTTTTTTTCCGGGCACTACATTGGACCCCTGTCGCGGAAGAATTGGTGTGTGCACCGTTATGCCATGTTGTAACTAGTTTTGCCCTTCCAAATATGATTTCATCAGGTTTGTATATGGATTTTCTTCTTACATGTACACAACCGGTAACGTTTCTCACTTACTTAAAAACTTAGCCACGTTTGGGAATATGTTCTCCCCACTAAAACAGGACCTACATTTAATTTGGCTACATGTTGCAGCAAAAAGCAGTACTCCTGTCAGAAGCTCTGAGGAAGATGTTTGACAGGCATTGAAATATTAGCAGTAACATTACTGATTGTGTTAGAAGGAAATCCCTATATCCTATCTTTGTCCTTATTCCTGTACCAGGGTACAGAACAGCATGGGTGAAGAGAACAGCATGGGGGTAAGGCTGCCAGGGAAGCTGCTGTCCCTTCTGATCATCCTGAAGGTGTTTGGATCAACAGAAGCTTCCTGCAGCCTGGCAGGTTCTTATGCTGATTGCCGGAGCCAGAACCTCGCCAGTGTTCCTCAGAACCTGCCAACAGGCATCACTAACCTTGACTTGCGATATAATCAGATTACAACAATAAGTCAGTCTGATTTCTCACGGTATGGAAACTTGACAAGGCTTGATCTACGTCAAAATGACATAGCCAAAATTGGTACTCAAGCATTCTATAATTTGTCAGATTTGAGACTTTTCTATCTTTATGGGAACCGTCTGTCCAACTTGAGTGCTGACATGTTCAGAGGGCTGGGAAATTTACAGGACCTTTACCTGCACACTAATGAGATCAGTGATATTCAGGCTGGAACATTCAGTTCAACACCAAAATTGAGAACCTTGCAGCTACATACTAACAAGTTAACTTACCTCAGATCTGACATGTTCACTGGTCTGGGAAACTTGCAGACTCTTTACTTATACAGTAATGAGATCAGTGATATTCAGACTGGAACTTTTAATTCAACATCACAACTGAGAACCTTGTACCTGTATCACAACAGGTTAACTACCCTCAAATCTAACATGTTCACAGGGCTGGGAAACTTGCAAAACCTTCAGCTGCCCAGTAATGATATCAGTGATATACAGGCAGGAACTTTCAGTTCAACTCCACAACTCACACACTTGTACCTGTATTACAACAAGTTAGCTACCCTCAGATCTGACATGTTCACAGGGCTGGGAAACTTGCAGGCTCTTTACTTATACAATAATGAGATCAGTGATATTCAGGCAGGAACTTTTCATTCAGCATCACAACTCAGAAACTTGTACCTGCATCAAAACAGGTTAACTACCCTCAGATCTGACATGTTCACAGGGCTGGGAAACTTGCTGGCTCTTTTCTTATACAATAATGAGATCAGTGATATTCAGGCTGGAACTTTCAATTCAACACCAAAATTGAGAACCTTGCAGCTACATCAGAACAAGTTAACTACCCTCAGATCTGACATGTTCACAGGGCTGGGAAACTTGCAGACTCTTAACTTATACAATAATGAGATCAGTGATATTCAGGCTGGAACTTTTAATTCCACTCCACAACTGAGAAACTTGTACCTACATTACAACAATTTAACTACCCTCAGATCTGACATGTTCACAGGACTGGGAAACTTGCAGTACCTTTACCTGTACAATAATGAGATCAGTGATATTCAGACTGGAACATTCAGTTCAACTCCACAGCTGAGAACCTTGCGGCTAAGTCAAAACAATTTAAGAGACCTCAAATCTGACATGTTCACAGGGCTGGGAAACTTGCAGACTCTTAATTTACACAATAATGATATTAGTGATATTCAGGCTGGAACTTTCAATTCAACACAACTCATTAACTTGTACCTGTATCAAAACAAGTTAAGTACCCTCAGATCTGACATGTTCACAGGGCTGGGAAACTTACAGACTCTTGCCTTATACAATAATGAGATCAGTGATATTCAGGCTGGAACTTTTAATTCCACATCAAAACTGAGTAACTTGGACCTGCATAACAATAGTCTTACAATCCTAAAAGAAGAGATTTTTGTAAAACTATCATCAATCTACACAGTAAACATTGACAACAACCCCTGGCAGTGTGACTGTAGGTTGGTTCCCTTCAGGCAAAAAATAAATGGATCTCATTCATTTGAGAACCAAATCACATGTGAAGAACCCAGCAACTTCTGGGGGCAAAAGCTCAAAGATATCAGTCCTGAAGATCTGATCTGTGAAGAGCCAACAATAGTGAGGTTTGAAAAGGTTCACAATTACACAGTGGTAGAGGGGGAAAGTCTCTATCTGGTCTGTGAAGCTTCAGGAATCCCCACTCCAGACATCACAGTCATTCTCCCATCAGGACTGAATGCAACCTTAGAGTCTTCAGGTGGGAGGGTGACTGTGGGAGTGAATGGTGCCATCACCATAACAAGTGTTACTGCAGCAGATGCTGGTCTGTATGCCTGTGTGGCAGTTAGTCCTGTTGGCTCAACACCTGCCATACTGGTTGTCAATGTGCAACTGAAAGCGACCACAACTGGTACAGTGGCACCAGTAAATAAAAGTGTAACTTCGTATCTTACTACATACACAATAGAAAGCAGTTCAAGTTACCATGAATCTGTTCCTGGTTTCTCCATAACCCTACCTGTTTTCATTGCAACTGTGTGTACCTCAGTAGCAGCTACTGTAATCATTTGTACAATCATTTTCATAATCTGGTGCAAACGGAAGAAACTGCAGCCTTCTTCAGACCAAACCCCTCCAGTTGTTTTCAGCAATGCCTCAGCTATGGTTACAATCAGTGAGCATGATCAGACAGGGAATGGAGGGGTCCAGACCAGAAGCTCAGAACATGTCCCGGGACGTGCTACTTCTGAGGTTCTTGAGTACGAAGACGTGGTACTTCCACCGAGGAACGTTAACACAAGTCTTACCGCTGCAGGTCTGATACAGCAACCTCATGAATATCAGTCTCTTGAGCCCAACAGAAACAGAGCTCCTAGTGATGAGCTTCCCTCACTTCCCCCTCCCAGTAACAGGAACAATGGTGGGACAACTGGTGCCCATTACACCCCACACTACTACCAATCACTAAAGAAAAAAGCATACTAGTAATCAGTATTTCTAAAGACTAAACTTTTAAAATCATGAAACAGGATCCACAAGTCACACTAAAAGTCAGCAGAAAATATAGAACAACCATTCTAAAAATAAATGTCCTCTTTGTGTACATATGTATTATAGTATTAATTAAAAGTCACTTGACAATGTAAGCTTCTTGTTCTTCCAGTTTCTCCATTATATGTGGGTTTTACCAAATGGTTTTGTGTGTGTAAAGGACAAGTGAATTTAGTGTGTTAGTGGTAGTACTACTTGATATACATTTTGTATACAAGACATGGGGTTATCAATGCACCAGGGTTCTTGCCATTTCACTTTTTAACTGGGCAAGAGAACTTGACCTTGATGCACCTTGACCCCACCTCCACCACACCAGGCTCAAGTTCATTCCATTGCCTGATGGTACTGAGGAAAAACAAGAGCCTGTATGATGAATCCTAACTTCTTTATAACCAGTAACAATTACTTGTCAAACTTCTTTGTAAGCAGTAACAATTACTTGTCAAACTTCTTTGTAAGCAGTAACAATTACTTGTCAATATTTAAACCTGTGATGTAAAATTAATGATGCATGCATAATAGAACTTGAATTAAAAAGAATAAAAGGTGATCAACTGCTAGTAAATATGTAGTTTGTTGTTTTATGGTGTGGAACTTTAAACAGCATTTATCATTACAAAAGAGTTTTGTGATTTCTTGTACAATACAAGGCATTTTAAATATACATTTAACGAATGTACAATGTCATACAACCTTGAACTGTACTGCATTATATATATATAATCTTATATATATATATATATATATTATATATATATATATATAAGATTATATCTTTGGTAACATTGGTGTGTGTTGTCTGTAAACAAGATAACTTGAGGTTGCTTCTAACACATGTAGTACTAGTAGGATTGTCTTGATAGTTTGTTATGGTATCATTGTAGTTAAATATCTAGTATTTAATCGTTAATGAATGTCAATGTACAACAAGTAATTCAGCCTATGGCGGCAAAGTTCTTGCTTTATATGATTTATATGATTGAATTATTACCATAATGGTAACCTTTGTCAAGAAGGTTATGTGTTAGGTATATCACATACATTTAGGGGGGTCACAGATTTCTTTTTAACTGGCCATAACTTGGGGTCTTTAGGAGGTATCCAAATGGATTGGTAGATAGGTTGTGACAATAAAGGTCAAGGTGTTGAATAATACACACCAAAACATGAACTACTGTACATGTAAGTGTTCTATTTCCAGTTCTAATGCTGGGTCTTCCAATTCTAATGCTGAGTGATCTTCACTTTAAGCTGTTACCCCAACTGTCAAGATCATACATGTATATGTCACTCTCACCTCTTCCCTACATACCTGAGTCTCATATAAACAGAACAGTCATGCACCACTTATTTGCAAGGGAAAACAAACTGCGCAGTTACCTAGGTTTCCCCTGCCAGGCACCACCGCCACAGGTGGGACTTCCTCCACTGTTTCGACCAGGTGTTTTGACTGTCTTTCAACAGGTGTGCACTTTCAAGTAAACAGTCTGTTAGATCAAGTTAAGTTTTACATTTCTTTAGGACACTGTCTTGGGGTAAGTCTTATGTCTTATGTTTGGGATTCTTGTCCTTGAAAAGAAGGCTTATAATTCAGATTAACTGTGCAACAGCAACCTCTTTTGGGATAATTATTGTGCATTTATGCGAAAGTTGGCGCTATTTCTATCATAACAATGAACACTTTTCAGTCACAACTGGTTGACAAATATTTACATCTGATGACTGAAAATATTCAGGAAAAAACAAACATGCCAAATTTTTATTCTCCTGCTCATTTCCTTGTCTGTAAGAATGACTGTATGACGTTGGGTCATGGAGTAACAAGGGGGTATATGGATACTAAACATTGATACCAGCTCTCAGTATAAGTCTTAGACAATAAATGAAAAGCAAGATTCAAGTAAGATTATTAGTAGCAGTTTATATCAACTTAAAGCAGTTACCCTGAGCACATTCTTCTCATTAGGCACTGCTGCAGTTGTTGCACGTAGAAGTAAAAAGTCTTTCATGACTTAATGGCAAGAACAGCCAAAGATTGAGCACAAACTTCACAGGTAAGTTGTTTTTCTTTTCTGTAGACAACATGGGCCTGTCGTATCCTTGTAAACTAAAGCAAATGTATGTTGTATAGAAATCTGTTAACACAAATTGTCCTTGAAATTTCAAGAACTGAAATAAAAAAAGATCTATTTTCATTTTTTAAATATGTTGTCAAAGACTGGGTTTTAATTAGTCTTGTAAACAAAAGTTGTTGAATGGTATCAGAAAGAATGGCTTTTTTTGATTTTCCAAAAATTTACTTCCTCATAGACTAGTGAGTCACTGTACAGCGTTTATGGGGGTTTTTCCCATAAACAAGCTAATGTGGTTGCTCTTTTTGTCATATCATGATCATGGGGGAAACCCTTTTTCATGGGTCGATAATTTGAAAATATACAGAGTAGGAAAAATTCTGTTTTCATTCTAATTTATTTTTCAGGCCAGTTCAATACTAACATTGTTTCCCACTTCAGTGGTTGGTTGGTATGTCGGCTGTACCATTAGACAAGGGGTAGTCATGATTTCTAAAAATTTTCTTAACAGGTGACTTAGGACAGTATCACAATTTTCATCTTTCACAACCGGACTGGTAATGTTTCTCACATAGTTTTACTTACAAACTTAGCCACGTTTGGGATTGAGTTCTTGCTGCAAAAGCACCACCCACATGTACCTTGTGTACAAATAATCATACAGGCCAGCAAGAAGCAGTACTTCAGTTAGAAGCTCTGAGGAAGTCTGAAAGGCATCGATATATATATATTATAAGCAAATGAGGTAACATAACTACTAGTAGTTGTGTAAGAAAATCCCTATCATACACTATTATTAATATATAGTATTTGCCCTTATTCCCATATCAGGGTACAAAACAGCACAGGTGAAGAAAACATCATGGGGGCAAAGCTACCAGGGAAGCTGCTGTCCCTTCTGATCATCCTGAAGGTGTTTGGATCAACAGAAGCTTCCTGCAGACTGTCAGGTTCTTACGCTGATTGCCGCAGCCAGGGCCTCGCCAGTGTTCCTCAGAACCTGCCAACAGGCATCACTAACCTTAATTTGCAAAATAATCAAATCACAACATTAAGTCAGTCTGATTTCTCACGGTATGGGAGCTTGACAAGGCTTGATCTACATATAAATGATATTGCCACAATCAATATTCGAGCATTCTATAACTTGCCAGCTTTGACAGAATTGTATCTTCATAGGAACCGCCTGTCCAACCTGAGTGCTGACATGTTCACAGGGCTGGGAAATTTGCAGCACCTTTACCTACAATATAATGAGATCAGTGATATTCAGGCTGGAACTTTCAATTCAACACCACAACTGAGAACCTTGCAGCTACATCAGAACAAGTTAACTACCCTCAGATCTGACATGTTCACAGGGCTGGGAAACTTGCAGGAACTTTGGCTGCACAATAATGAGATCAGTGATATTCATGCTGGAACTTTTAAATCCACATCACAACTGACAACCTTGTACATGTATTACAACAAATTAACAGCCCTCAGATCTGACATGTTCACAGGGCTGGGAAACTTGCAGGAAATTATCCTGCACAGTAATGAGATCAGTGATATTCAGGCTGGAACTTTCAATGCCACATCACAACTGAGAAACTTGTACCTGCAGTACAATAGTTTTACAGTACTAAAAGCAGAGATATTTGCTAAACTATCATCAATCTACACAGTTAACATTAACAACAACCCCTGGCAGTGTGACTGTAGAATGGTTCCCTTCAGGCAAAAGATGACTGGGAATCATTCATTTGAAAACCAGATCACGTGTGAAGAACCCAGCAACGTCCATGGGCAAAAGCTCAAAGATATCAGTCCTGAAGATCTTATCTGTGAAGAGCCAACAATAGTGAGGTTTGAAAGTGTTCACAATTACACAGTGGTAGAGGGGGAAAGTCTCTATTTGGTCTGTGAAGCTTCAGGAACCCCCAAACCAGAAATCACAGTCATTTTCCCATCTGGATTGACTGCAACTGTATCATCGGGTGGGAGGATGACTGTAGGACTAGGAGAGAATGGTGCCATCACCATAACCAATGTTACTGCAGCAGATGCTGGTTTGTATGTCTGTGTTGCAGCAAGTCTAGATGGATCAACATGTGCCATACTGGTTGTGAATGTTGAACCGAAAGCGACCACAACTGGTCCTGTGGCACCAGTAACTTACCCACTTACTACGAACAGCAAACCAGAAAGCAGTTCGAGTTACCATGAATCTGTTTTCGTTGGCACTGCAGCAAGTCCTGTTGGCTCAACATCTGCCACACTGGTTGTGAATCTGAAAGCGACCATGACTGCGACCACAACTGGTACTGTTACAGTGGCACCAGTAACTTCCCCTCTTACTATGAGTATGAACAGCAAGTCAGAAAGCAATTCGATTTACCATGAATCTGTTCCTGCTTTCTGCATATCTGTACCTGTTTTCATTGGCTCTGTGTGTGCCTCAGTAGTAGGTACTGTCCTCATTTGTGCCATGGTTTTTGCAATCTGGCACAAGAGGAAGAGACAGAAGCCTTCTTCAGACCAAACCCCTCCAGTTGTTTTCAGTAATACCTTAGCTAATGTCACAATCAGTGAGCATGATAAGACAGAGCAGTGTGGGGTCCAGTCCACAAGTGACTCCTTGAAGAATGCCAGAAGCTCAGAAAAAATCCCGGGGTGCCCTGACTCTCAAGACATTGAGTACGAAGACGTTGTAATGCCCCCAAGGAACGTTAGCACAAGTCCTAACGCTGCAGGTCTGATACAGCAACCTCATGAATATCAGTCCCTTGTGCCCAACAGAAACAGAGCTCCCGGTGATGAGCTTCCCCCACTTCCCCCTCCCAGTAACAGGAACAATGGTGGGCCAACTGGTGCCCATGGCACCTCACACTACTACCAATCACTAAAGAAAAAAACATACTAGTAATCAGCATTTCTAAAGACTAAATTATTAAAAATATAAAACAGGACCCTCAAGACTAGAAGTTGGCAGAAAATATAGAACAACCATTCTAAAAAAATTAATGTCCTCTTTGTGTACATACTTAAAACTACGTCTTGTATGACCATATAAATGGAGAAACTAGAACTATACACCTGCCAAAATGGATTAACTATGATATTTCTTCCTTACTGCTGAAATCCCATTGCTGGGTTTATTAGCAGATTGCAAGGATACATGTAATATGACGGAATATGGTAGAGAACATATACATGTAACTGGTTTTGTGTGTGTTAAGGACAAGATAAGTAAATTTTGTGAGTTAATGGTAATGTACATAATATACAATGTATATACAAGACATCTTGAGGTGGCTCAATGCACCTGTGCAAGATAACTTGACCTTGATGCACCTTGACCCCACATCCACCACACCAGGGTCAAGTTCATTCCATTGCCTGATGGTACTGAGGAAGAACAACAGCCTGTAGAAGCTGTTATTAACAGTTATTGTGTACTAGTAAGTCAGACTGTGGTATAAATGATGAATACTAAATGTTTTTTGTTACCAATAACAATTACTAGCCAATATTTAAACCTGACTGTGATGTAATTATAAAATAATCAACTGCTAGTAAAGATTAGTTAATGTAATGTATGTAGTTTGTCATTTTATGGTGTGAAACTTGAAATAGCATTTTTATTACACAAGAGTTTTGTGTTTTGTTGTACAAAATAAGGAATTTTACAAATTGGACTATACACACTTACATTATGTACAACCTCGAAATGTACTGCATATATTATATACAGTATACAGTTTTATCTTTGGCAGCATTCATGTGTTGGTCTGTAAAATTAATATGATTACTCCAGACTGCTTGGATTGTCGTTGACATGTGTATTTACACCTCAAAATGATTAGATTTTAGGCCTAATTATGGCTTGTTATAGTACTGTAGCAGAACTACCATTTTTGGTCTGGCCAGGCTAGGGCCACAAATTTTGTATGGTTTATATAGCTTTTGTGCTAGGGAAAAAGTCATGGCAAAAATAAATTCAAAATATTGTGGATACGTAAGAAGATTAGGTTAAAAAATGTTTAATCACTTCTCTTGCAAGTCAAGAAGTACATTGTATCTAAATATATTAAATGCACATACAAAATATGGTAAAGAAACATGGATAGCTTGTAGCCTTGGCTTGATGAAATTAAAAATAGTGTGTGCACATTTCATTGTCTGCCTTATTTCTCCAGGGAGGCCCACCTCAGTGTCATAGTACGAGTGGTGCACACCCCAGTCCTTCTGCAACTAGGGTTGTGCAGTTTTTTAGGTCGAAAATTGATTGAGGGTCTGAAATAATAGCACTGCATTTCAGCGGATCCATGCAAAACATACATACATGTATACATAGTATACAGAGAGATATACAGTACATACATAACATATTACTAATATAGTATACACAAGTACAAACATATACAAAAACTTCACGTACCTTGAGGTCAGTGACCCGGGCGAACACCAGGTTAGTGAGCGCCTCACCGACAGACATCCTGGCCCCGGCAGCCGGGTCCAGCAGCCCTTTGATTGGCTGTTCCCCTATCGCCGTTGCCGAGCCGACCGTGCTGAAGTGGGAGAGCGCCGTGACAGCGACGTCGGCCAGGGGAGTGTGGAGCGGGCCTACGCACTGTTGCTGGGCAACCAGGCCTGTCACCGACCTGTCAACCTGGAAACATGAGCACATGTTGAGACAACTATTTTCAAAATACATCTGTCCTTGGTGCTGAAATGGACATCTGCTAAGTTATTACACATTCAGCATCAGTATGTCATCCTTAAAGCATATAAAACAGTGCAGAAACGAGGCCCAAGATGAGTCCTTTATTTTCTGCTTTGGGCACCTTTAACTAGTTGGCGTATTTAGCTGTATATCAGCCAAATCTATCGCGAAGAACAACATGATGAAATACTACACTGTATCTGCCAACACTGAAATGAATTGGGACTTACACAAAGTAACAATAAATTGGGTATGTCCCAATTCATTCCAGTGTTGGCAGTATAGTCTTTATTTCATAATGACTTGTACCAACAGAGATGAACTTGAGAAGAAAAACAGATGTTTACCTTGTTGGTGAGATATCTCTTGCTGGCTACAGACGGCAAGCGGAGCACACGTTCCAACGCTTCCCGTATACCGAGTCCATCAGGCAGGGACAGGGGGGTGAGATTTGGAGCGATGGTGTCAAAGTTAAACGTCTACAACAGGAGGGAGAAGACAGGTTGTATCAACTGCTGTCTGATGATGAATAAAATCTGTTTGGGTGCAAAGCTCTATTGCAAATACTTACCAATTACCATGTAAGCAATGTTCATATCTGGAATTCTCAACTACATGCAATTTTGTATGGAGCAGGTATTGTTTTCTGATTTGATATTTGCTTTTTATATCAGTAAGTAGGACTAGGAAGAATAGAGGTAAAGGTAAAAGGTAAAGGTAGTTCTATAGCCTTTTTGAGGCAGTAGGTACAGTGGGTTGTTAGTCCACTGTGTCTGGGACACGGTATTGTAATTTGGAGCCCATCCTTCCACTGTATTTTATATTACCTCCCCAATCAAAGTCAGGTACCTGTTTTGCACCTGGGGTGAGTGGGAAAAGTTGTGTTTCCCTAGGACACAACACCTAGCCAGCAATGCCAGGGATCGAACCCATGATCTCTCAATATTGTGTCCACTAGCCTAGCCACACCGGCCATTAGATGCCACATAAGGCCATGTTGATTTGATTATATGGATGACATCCTCCGGAAGCCCCAAAACTGATGCGCGCGTGCGAATAAAAAAAAAGTTTTGCAAAAAAAAAAGTTCTTTTCATTATGAAATCTACGAGGTCATGAGGGTTGAGCAAATGGCACAGAATATGGTTTGGCGAATAATCTAGTCTTCAAGTTCATTTCTTTACAATTTCGTCTTTTGTCGTTTGATTTTGGCATTCTACGACATTGGTATAGTTTTTATTAATTGTTTTTGTAACTTATGTTATATTTTTGCTCATTTTGCAACTGTTTTGTACGATTTACAGTATGGTTGAAAACTTTTTTTTTTGGAAACGGCCGAAAATTCATGCGCGCGCGGATGTCATCCATATAATCAAATCAACATGGCCTAAGGAAGAATAGACATGTCTGTAATACCCACTGGAGATCCCAATAAACTAAACAAACAAACAAACAAGCAAACAAACACACCTTCCTGGGCATGGATCCCAGCACACACTCCAAGTCCAGGTCCACAGGTCTCCTGCCTCCCCGCTGACGCTTGGCTGGTTTCTCCTCCCCGGGGCAGTCTGCTTCTGACTCCTCCAGTACAATCTTATGAAGGGGAAAAGAGTGGACAATATTTAGAAACATGATACATACAACAAACATTTGTAGACGTCATTTGATTACAGTGCTGGTGAACTGATTTTTTTCAGGGATGATTACTTTGATGGGACTTCCTACTATAATCCTAAAAGACTGCAAAGCTAGCAAAATTCCATGCACTGTAATGCATGTAGTCTTTTATCAACTTCTATACCAGAATTTCTCGCCATGAATTCATCTAGCAAATTCAGATACTTGTTGACTTTTGACAATCCATACATTGTGAATATAGGACAGTATTTTAAAGAATGTCTAAACGTAAGAAATTCTTTTAATGATTGTATAAGCGCCTTTCCATCCCATATCACCTAGTATTGTACTACGTAGACTGATTTGTTAGATTTGTTCTCTCATTTCTGCCATACTTTGTACCTTGTACATTGTTGCGTAATAAAAGTCATGTATGTAAGATGGTGTAGCATGACAAACTATAGCTCTGTTTATTCTTACTCAAACACATTCATAAGCATGGTGACCAGCCCCCAAAATGCCACATGGTGTCTGCTACAGCACCAGTTACTATGGTGACATCTAGTCCCGGTCACTGATCTTATTTGTTAGGAACAGATGAAGAAATGGACCAAAACAATAATTTTTCTTCTGTGAAAGAACAAAATTAACCCACCTTCCCATCTCCTGTGACCTCCCCGACAAATGCTACAGGACATTTCTCCCTGGTGCAGATGTCCCTCAGTGTGCCAGCGTCCGCAGACCTGACCAGGACAGCGTTACTCTCCTGGTACTCCGCCCCCCACAGCTCCATCACACTGATGGTGGGATCTCCCAGCTGGAACTCACTCGTACGGATCACAGCACCAGCCGGCTCAACTATCTCCTTCAACACGTTTCCTGAGGAAATGGACATGCAGAAGAGTTACATGAATTTTCCTCTCATTAGGTCAAGCCAATTTAAGACGTTTTTTCAGAACAAATATGAAGGGACAAGGAAAAAAAAAAGAGGCCTAGACATTCCCTAATGATAGCGCCAAATGCTACAATAAGAGAAATGAAGTCAACAAAAGTTGATTTTTTTTCTGTTATTTGCTAGCATTTAGTTGTTTTAGTTACCAACTCTTCAAAGAAAATCCATGCATGATCACAAGTCACAGAGAAGTCCCCATATACACCATATTGGTCAATCAATCTTCTGCAAACCCCACATTTATGCTCTTTTCTACATTTGTACTTTTTTTGTGTACTGCTCTGTGCAAATAAAAAACAAAAACAAAAAAAGTCACACAACTACTAACCATTCCCCCCTGCGCCCTGGTCGTGGATACTCCGGATGGGGTTCTTCTCCGCCATCTCGATACACGCCCGGATCACGCGGTTCAGTTTCTGCTCCATCTCCGCGTCTCCCCGCTGCACCGCGCCGAAGTCCAGCTCTTCCTTGTTCTCCCCCGCGATGACTGAGGAGGCGGCGCCACCGCCCACACCGATCCGGTACACAGGACCACCCAGTTTAACCACCTCCATACCTGAGGGGGAAGGAAGAAGTGTCGTTAACAAAAGGGCAAGTAGAAAGGTAATTTGCAAAGCAAAAACACAATGTTTACCTTCACATTGTCTAGCCTAACAAACTACTGCT
The DNA here is from genome assembly GCF_001625305.1 of Branchiostoma belcheri. Lineage (NCBI taxonomy): Eukaryota > Metazoa > Chordata > Leptocardii > Amphioxiformes > Branchiostomatidae > Branchiostoma > Branchiostoma belcheri. The sequence goes on from NW_017804465.1 coordinate 469,093, forward strand.
CTGTTAATTCTTACTCAAACACATTCATGTATATGACCAGCCCACTCTGTCCTGCCACTTGCTACATAATGTGATCCAACACAACAGGGTGTCTGTTACAGCACCAGTTTACATGGTTACAGCTGTGATTGTGATCTCGAACCATTTTAGCTCGCTGAAGAACTAATCTTATTTTCCACTTGTCGTGATAGACAAGCTACATATTTACAGGTTCATGATTGTACTGTGAAAATTCCCCTAGCTCTGTCTCCCAGACAAGTAAAATGAACAATACACAAATGTACATGTACATGCAAATTATTCTATTTTTTGCAGGGAATAATACAAAGGACAAAAGCAGAGTGAAGACCTTCAAAAAATGAACTTTCCCAATTCCCCTCACTCACCCACAGCTGGCTGGTCCTTAGTGATGTGACATCCCTCCAGCTGACCTATCCCCCCACTAAACATGATTGGTTTCACCCATTCTTTCCGTTCTCCGTCAGCCAGTCTCATTCCTGCAGGGAAAAAGTTCAAAGTGAAATCATAGTGATGACTTGATATATGATAATTGTAATGTTATGTTACTTTTGATGATCGTGAATCCACAATTCAGCCAAGCTGTGAGTGATTTTATCCCAAACATTCATCATTCATCATCATCATTATCAACAATAAAATATGAACTATAAAGAAACTAGAAAGGTAACATGGGCAAAGCAAATTCATGTTTACCTTCTCATGGTCTAGCCTAAGAAATATCTGCTCTGTTTCTTCTTTCTTAATATATGTGATGACCAGCCCTTCCAACTGGCTACATAATGACACTACAGGGAGTCTACTACAGTACCAGTTACCATGGCGACAGGCGTCTGGGCCATGTTGGAGAAGAAGAACAAACAGAGCAGAAACTGTACTTACCAAAGGACCGAGCAAACCCAGTCAGGACCGGTTCTCCAAACTTGTTCCCATAGTCAGAAGCACCGTTACTGGCTTCTATACAGATGTCAACGGGTGTGGCCATGTTGCTAGGATACTCAAAGGACTTGTCCTCCCATGGTAGGTCATAACCTGGTGAAAGGTTCCAAGGGAAAAGGTTATTTTCCAAGTAAAAAGGATTCTAACTGACATGCACGAGAAGCTTCCAGACAGCATTCACCGTCTTTAATCAGCTCATGTTTTTAAAATGACACTGTTACCGTAATTCAGTAATATATTATGCACATGACTGCTATGTTGATTTTGATAAACTTTGCTTTGAGAATATAGTACCTTGTATACAGAGAGGTTAACAATGCTGTTCCTCAATAGAGATGTCTGTCAGTCACAAATAGCAGTTCAACCAATGAGAGGATGTTAATTAGCAGTTTGACCAATGAGAAAGTGGCTGCATGTGAGCGTCAAATATTTGCATTATTTTGCATTTCAGTTTTGATGGATGTGAGTGTAGCTATGAGACGCTACTTACTCTTTGCTACTTAATCTCGTAGCTGACAAAAATGTGATGCCAAAAGAACATCTTGGCGTGGAGAAAGTTACAGAAACAGACACAAATTAAAACTCTAGACGATACCTTGTATAGAGAGGTTGCCAAAGCTGTAGCCAGCCGTCCCTGCCACCACATGGGCACCCTGTCCTGCTGCCTGGACATCCCGGATCCTCCCACCTGTACCTGTGGTCGCACCTGGGAACGGAGCCACACCTAGGGGACACAAGGTGGTTAGGGTTGTTCACTTAGAATCTGAAGGTTCCGGGTTCAAATCACTGGCAGGCCCCACTGTTCTTGGGAACCGCCCTTTTCCTCAATTGACTTGGAGTTGGAGAAAATGAGTACATTTAGCTTCAGTTAGGCACGTCCTCTTGAAAGCCAGAGGCTCCGTGTTTGAGGATAGCCACACTTCGCGCATGATATCGAAAAGAGTAGGAGAATAACATGCAGCTAAAAGAATGAAACAATGACAGAATAGCTACTTCATGAAAACTCACATAGCAGGACATTACACCTATTGTATACGTTTAGAAAATGTTAGAAATAGAAATAAAGAAAAGGACAATAGCCATACCTGTGGTGTCGTAACAGACACTGGCCACTCAGAATTTCTATTTAAAAACACTTAAGACAAATGAATGAACTGTTTCTTGAGGAAAGAACCTGGCCTGCCCCACCTGTAGGGAAGTTGTGTGTCTCTGCTGTGAAGATGACATGTCGCAGTGCCGACCTGTCCTGAAAACTACTGGACACAGACGTCTGGCCGGGCTGGAGCACTGGGACCTGGTAACCCTGGATAGCACTGGAGACGGGAAGTAAATTTCACACTTGCAACATTTCAAAGTTATTCAAATCAGGACTTCATATACATAATTTATAAGGACATAAATGGATCCTGTCCTCATGATTCAACATTGCTAAACTCCAATCAGATGAACATCTACAGGAGTTTCAAACTAAACTTGACAGCAAGATAGCAAAGATGGGAACTCTGGATGGCGGCCCAGAGGAAAAATGGAACCGCCTTAAAGAGTGCATCACAGCAACAGCAAAGTCAGTACTAGGGCCCAAGACTCGTCACCACCAAGACTGGTTTGACGAGAATGATGAAAGCATCCAAGTCCTCCTAAACGAAAAGAGAAAAGCCTACACTGAATGGCAAAACTGCCCAAGCACTCCTCGTCACGACAAGTATAAAATGGTGAAGGCTAGAGTACAAAAACAGCTTCGAGCCATGCAAAACGAATGGTGGGAACAGAAAGCTGCCGAAATACAACACTATGCAGACTCAAACAATTCAAAAATGCTGTTTGCTGCCACAAAAGCCATATATGGCCCCCAAAGTGGGAAAACTGCACCCCTAATGTCAGCTGATGGTCAAACTGTCATCAAGGACAAAGAAGGAATTAGTGCCAGGTGGGAAGAACACTTCACCAACCTCCTAAATCGACCTTCTCCAGTTGACGAGGCAGCACTTCAACAAGTCCCTCAGAGGAATATCCAGGAAAACCTGGACCTACCCCCCACTGAGGAGGAAGTGAAGACTGCCATCAGACAGATGAACAATGGAAAGGCACCAGGAAAAGACGGAATCCCAGCAGAACTGTACAAGTCTATGGGTGAAACTGCTTTCCAAGCCTTCCATGACCTTCTTCTTACCATCTGGGAGACGGAATGCATGCCATCAGACCTCAGAGATGCTACAATCATAGCACTGTACAAAAACAAAGGACAGAAATCAGATTGTGGCAACTATAGAGGAATATCTTTGCTCTCCATTGCCGGAAAAATCCTTGCCCGTATCCTTCTTAACAGACTGATCAGCAATGTCTCCGAGAGCAACCTTCCTGAGGCACAATGCGGGTTTCGCCCAGGTCGCAGCACCACGGACATGGTGTTTGCTCTGCGGCAAGTCCAAGAAAAGTGCATTGAACAGCGAAAGGACCTCTTCGCTGTGTTCATCGACCTGACCAAAGCTTTTGATAGCATTAACAGAGAAGCACTATGGACTATCCTTACCAAACTGGGGTGTCCTAAAAAATTCACCACGCTAGTGAGGCTATTCCACGACAACATGACAGCACAGGTGTTGATTGGTGGGGACTTCTCCAAACCCTTCAATATCACCACAGGTGTAAAGCAAGGGTGCGTGCTCGCACCAGTGTTGTTCAACTTGTTCTTCACACAAGTCCTTCTGCACGCTGTGAAAGATCTTGACCTTGGGGTATACATCAAATACCGTTCAGACGGATCAGTCTTTGACCTACGCCGCCTGCAAGCCCGAACAAAGACTGTGGAAAGGCTCATACTAGAAGCCTTGTTTGCAGACGACTGCGCTCTCTTGGCGCACATGGAGAACCACCTACAACTCATTACTGACCGTTTTGCCGCAGCTTCAAAGCTCTTTGGTTTGACAATCAGCCTTGGCAAAACCGAGGTGTTAGTGCAACCAGCACCAAACACAATTCTACCTGCGCCTAGTATCAAAATTGATTCTGTTGTGCTGCAAAACAAGGAACACTTTACTTACCTGGGTAGCACAGTTTCAGCAGACGGTTCGCTGGACAAAGAAATCTCATGCAGAATCCGGAAAGCCAGTCAGGCATTGGGAAGGCTGAGGGCCAAGGTACTTCAGCAAAGAGGAGTGAAACTGTCCACAAAGCTTAAAATCTACAATGCCGTAGTGATCTCAACACTGCTCTATGGATGTGAAACGTGGACACTGTATCGTCGGCACATAAAGCAGCTGGAAAAATTCCACATGAGGTCATTGCGCACCATTATGAACATCCGCTGGCAGGATAAAATCACTAACCAGGAAGTATTGGACAGAGCCCAATCATCAAGCATTGAGGCATTGCTACTGAAGGCTCAACTACGTTGGTCTGGTCACGTCAGCAGGATGGATGATAGCCGTATCCCCAGACAGTTGTTGTACGGAGAGCTCAAGCTGGGCTCCCGCCGTAGGGGTAGGCCAAAACTGAGGTACAAAGATGTACTTAAGAACAACCTTCAGTGGTGTGGTATCAAGCCATCCGAGTTTGAGGCAGCTGCCGCTGATCGGCCAGCCTGGAGGGCTCTTGTGACAAAGGCCACATCTGCGTTCGAGGAGGAAAGGAGGAGACGCCTCGAAGTTGTGAGGGAGAAGCGTCATAGGACAACAAAAACTACTAGTACTACAGAATACCAGTGCAGCAGGTGCGGGAAGCTGTGTGCCTCAGCCTTTGGGCTAAGAAGTCACCAGAGGATCCACCCCACCTGACGGGCTGTGCACAGAAGTCATCATCGGAGACGATGGACAACCAGAGACTAGAATAGCCTTCTTTGTGAAAATGAGACTGTTATTGGACAGGTATATACAGGGTATTAGTTACTTTACCTGCTGTTGTCACTGAACTTGATAACGTTGTTATCGTTGCTGTGTTCCTGAGTCTTCATCACCATCTTAAAGAGTGAGTCCTCATGTTCCTTCCCATCTATAACCATCTTTCCTTTGAAGAACCAGTGTCGGCTGTGCTCACTGTAAGGTACAGAGACAGAAATATTTTTTTCCATCCAGGTTAGCGGATTGAAAAATGACTAGCTGTTACAATCCGTCCGTCCATCCATCCATCCACCCACCCATCCATCCATCCATCCATCCATCCATTCACCAACACACACACACACACACACACACCCATCAACCCATCCATCCATCCATCCATCCATCCACACACCCATCCAGACATACCTACTCTACTTCAGAATCTTAAAAACATAGGTGTTAAATGTCACCTGTTGGACTGTGCCAAGTCGAAACACTCCACACTCGTAGGGTTCCTTCCCAGCTGGTCTCGGAACATGTTAGTGTAATATTCCAGGTCCCAGTCATCGAAGGCAAGACCTGCCAGAAAATTTATATGAAGGATTAGTATTAACAACAGTTATTTGCAAGGAAAAGCAATAAATGAATCTACAGAGTATGATTTCCTTAAAAAAAAAATTCCACATTCAATCGTATTACTTGTAGCTACCAATATCATTTATAAATAGTCTCTGCTTGTCATAAAAACATGAATCACAGATTGTCAGAGGCTCTAATCATAGCAGAGACTCCAATCAGGACCTCTACTGGCAGATACTCAGATTGGAGTTTTGGTTAACAGAGACTCCGATTTGGACCCCTACCAGTAGAATCATTATACCATGCAATTCTACAAGATCGGAGTCTCTACCCTGACATGTAGTGATGAAAAATTTTCCTACCCAGCTCAGTGTTAGCCTTCATCAGTGCCTTCTTCCCTCCACTCATCACGTCCACCTCATACCACGGGTCCGGCTTCACGTCCAGCTCAAAACTGGACACCGGCTCCGTGTAGCGACACTCTGTCATCCTGTCATGGAGGGCTCCCAGCATCCTCCTCTCCTCCTCCGCCGTGATTGGAGAAGAGCCGTCAGCTGACTGGACGAGGAAGCGACGGAAGACCTCGATACGTGAGATCTGTTTCAGCCCCACCGCATGGCAGATGGAGACGGCGTTAGTGGAAAAGGCAGTGGAGAAATTTAACCTGGAAGAAAACAGATTAGATGATGACTTATCGCAACTAAGATTTTCAACATCATTTGGACTGTACATCTAATATAATGAAAATTACCTGCACCAGACAACTTTTACATGTACCACTCAGAGTATGGATCATACTACAAACTGTTCAGAAACCATTGCCATTATTTCTTTTACACTTTATAGGTGGTGACAGTCAAAATTTTTTAATACACCTACATTTGTGTATAAGTCAAGTACATGGACCAGTGCAAGTAGACATCAGAAATACCTGTACAGCTCTAATTTTACTAGCACTAACCTGCAAATGCAGCTGGGGGTATTTTGAGCTCTGAGTATATCAGATGTTAAGGTCCAGACCTGTATCTACCAAAATAATTTTACAGGTACAAAATGTACAGGTTAAGTAGTATAGCGCCCTACCTTGGTCCAATCTCAATCAGGAGGCCCTTCTCCCCGTCCCTGCCGAGGAAAGATTCCCGGCTCGTCTTCTCCCCCTCAAACGGAGTCGTGATGACCCATAATAGTTTCTTCTGCTCCTCAGCGGTCAAGTCTTTCCCGTCGTCCACACAGATGTTGAAACAGTTCTCAGTGGTCACTGCTCCGATCTTCTTGGAGCCGAGGATGGTCTGTAACTTTTTACACGTGACCTCGTGTGCCCCTGGGTTGAGGGCCGGGGTCTGGTAATAACGTGTGATTGCCATGATTCAACCTGGGGAGAAGTTTGAAAGTATAGTTAGTTAGAGTTCAAATTTTCAATTTTCTGTGTATATTTGGTTTGTACATTGAATTGAGCTGTTTTGAAAGTACACCTGGACTGCATGTTACACCTGACAATATGGACTACAGTTCACAGGACAACAGTTCATGTGAGATATTGTAATATATTTTCTTTGTATTGTATTGTATTGCTGTGTGAACGTGTATTATTGATATGTATTGTATGTGAATGTGTATCGCTATGTGTGTGTGTGTGTGTGAGTGTGTATTGCTATGTAGTTGTGTGTGTGTGTATCGCTGTGTATTGTATTGTAAACAAAGATTCCAGGAAGATTGCTATACAATTTTGTATCACTAATGGACAACAAAACTGTGTGTGAAACAACCAACATTCGGTAATGTACAGGATTATACCAGATATTCCAGCTTCATGACTTTTACGTTTAATTTACTGGATTATACATTGTTCCAATCCAGTATGTCCTTGTTCGAACAAAATATCATTCTGTTGACCCTGAAATTCCCCTTGGGTCTGTACAAATAGCTTCTGAAGTGAACTGGGTTTTAAACAGGTTAATGATTGATGAGCTGTATTCAATGAAATGAAAACACCGGTACACGTGCATAGTGGATCAGCAATCGCCCCCCTCCCCACCTCCCGTTCATTCAAAGTCAGAGGCGAAGATCTAAGACGAATAAGTGATCTGGCTGTTATTTACGCCGAAGACGTAGGATTTAAAGAGTATGATTACTAAGCTGCATGCAATATAGATTTAAACCTTACCTGTAAATCTACAATCTTTCGAGACGAACCAAACTCCAAAGTGGCGGGTTTCACTGGAGGATGGCGGGAAATGCGGGTCAAAGGTTACCATTTGGACGGAGTGGCGGGAAAATTATGAGAGCCCCCATGCGAGTCAACCCTAACCCTGACAACAAGGTTTTCTCTTGTAGCCTCTGCCAGATTTCAGAGACCACTGGAAAGAGTAGAGATTGTCGAAATAGACAGATAACATGCCAGGGGAGTTTTTCCTTGAAAGGAGTACAGTTTGTCTCTTGCTATTAAAAAGGCAAACTGTCTAGTCTACTAGTATTTGGCCTATCTGCTCTTCGGTCTTCCACCCACCTCTGAAGCCTGGTAGACTGAGCTGAACCTTTGGATGATTTTTGATATCCTTGATCAATAGATACCCTGTCTCTAATCACGGTCAACGGCAAATGAAGGCCAAAACATGAGTGCAATACCTAAATGTAGAAAAATGGAGCCCCTGAAAGACTTGCCCACAGGAATAAAGTCAGTTTACGTCGAGGTTAGAACGTTAGTCGGTGACGCCATCATTACATGCAGCACGCGGTGTGGTCTAATATGTTAGGATACTGGCAACATTTTGCTGTTGATGATATGTCTACAATTGTCAGCAGTCGTTGTGAACATTATACATTACATACATTCAGGACGTTTGGCATCTCAGCAGATGTTTTGTTTTAATTGTGTTAAGTCAATATGTGCATGTAATCTGTCACTACGCTCTGTTTGTTTAACCTGTTGGATGTTGTTAAGGCCTAATAAGTGCGCAATTCAGCGTTTTCGTTTTACAGCACTGCTACATGCTTGTTGATTATTGAAAATAAAACTTATTATAATTAATAATAAGTTTATTCATTCTATTCTTCACTCAATACAGCGTTTTTATACACTAGTAAGTCTATATACGTCTTGACACAATTAGCTTTCATGTGACCGTAAGGTTAATAATTACTCAAACGTCGGATCGCAAGCGAGCACAGGTCTCGTTCTGTTGCTGACGTTTTGTGACGAGGGAAATTTTACTACAATGTATATAAATAACTAGCATATGGAAGAGATACCATTCTTTACCGGCGTCCAGAAGCAACCAGTATGAGCATCAACATTGCCCATCCAACCTTTGGCTCGCCTTTTCATAAAAAGGCGTGAGGTTCTTCCATCGCGCGACCATCGCGCGGTGGAACTAGTGGAGTCATTTGAAGTGAGAGACGACGACGTTTTCGTGTCAGCGTACGTCAAGTCAGGTAAGGCCTTTAATCTGCTAAAGTTTAGTATGAGGTGAAACGTAATAAGTAACTTACCTGTCACACATTCAGAACCTTCCCCTAAACATCAGCCGACCAAGGTTGGCTGAATTTCGGGGACAGTCGGATCAGATTTAGGTCAGGCCTACCTTTTTATACGAATCGAATCAAATTTGAGTGAAATTTGACTGCCAACCACTCCCCGACCTACTACCAAACACCAGCCAACCATGGCCCAACCTTTTGTACACACCCGAATGATGTTTTTAACATTTTGAAACATTCGGCGCAGTCAAACAGTAGCCGACCCAGCCGAACGCCAGCCGACCTTGCTTCCGACCTACTTCTAACCATGGTTGAGGGAGTTCGGCTAACGTTCGGAAGGCCATATTCGGCTATGTAGGACCTGGGCTTGACGGTACATGTCCTAAAACCTTTTTTAGACGTAGGGGTAGTCGTTTGTTAATCAATTAGTACGAAAAAAAGAGAGCCAGATAAAAACACCAAAAAGCACACCAGAAACAAACCTTAGCATAAACCTCTGCTCGGAGAGTACACTTTATAACTTTTGTATGTCTTCTTTTATGAGTCCAGGCACAACATGGGTACAACAGATCGTGTCTCTACTGTCTACTGAGGGCGATCTGAGCGAAGTGAACAAGATCCCGATATTTGTCCGGGTGCCATGGCTGGAGATAATGGACCGGACGGGGTCCCGGGAGCCGCTGCCCAAAGTGCTGAGAGACGCCCCCTCCCCCCGCCTCATGAAGACCCACATGCCGTATCACCTGTTACCTAAACAGGCGAGGGAGGGGAAGGGGAAGGTTTGTACAGTAGCCGTAGTCTCTACCAGGGATGAGTAGAAATTTGCCAAATAGACAGATAACATGCCAGCTGCAGGTTGGTCCTCCAGACATGCAGTACAGTTTGCGGCAAACTCTTCTATTTAGCGAACCAAGTCCTCTAGCGCTAGTGGATCCTAGTGGGTTCCCAAAGCATGGTAGAGACTACGGTGGCTGTGTCCTTACGTTTAAAAATGAAACCTTCCGATATTCAGTAAAGGTTACATGTAAGGACATGTTACACATGGTCATTGAAACGTCATGAATATTATGAAAACATCTCTCCAGCAAAAAATTACCTAGTTTGCCATTTTTCATCAAAATACATATAAAAAATGATACTTTTTTCCAGATCATCTACTGCGCGAGGAATGTGAAAGACGTGGTGGTGTCTTTGCACAAGATGAGGGAGGGCTTCGAGCATCTTCCTTGTGGAACGTTTGACGAAAACTTCCAAGAATTCATTAATCCCGAACAAGGTAAATTTCTTAAGTCCGGTCCTGACCTTCATTTTGTACAGGTATATCAACAATATTTTGTAAGGACAGAATCATAGATACGAATAATGGAAATGTAATATTTGCATGGTCTTCCCTAACAAACTGTCATTGTCGATGACGACCCAGATTTATAAGATATGGTTACCAGTCCCTCCAACTCTGCCCTGCTACTTGTAATTGTTACATAATGTAACCCAGCACCACAGGGTGTCTGCTACAGCATCAGTTACTATGCTGACAGACGTTTGGTCCAGGCCATTGACTTAATTTGATGTTTCAAACATCTTCAACAGCTGCCTTCGGTTTCTGGTGGGACGTGATCTCGGAATACTGGCGTCACAAGGATGACAAAAACATGCTCTTCCTCAAATTTGAGGACCTGAAGGAGGTAAGATCCACGTTATTTATTATTTTATTATGCAAAGGGAGGTTACAGAGAGGCCCTGTTGTTAGGCATGATCATGTAGTTTCTCCTACCTCATGTCTGTATCTGTATCCGTATAGCCGGTATAACCGCCCTTCGCAGGCGCGCGGCAGCTAGCTAGCTATAGTACACAGAATGACCTGATACACCCAATCTCATTTTGCACATTTAATTGCAGGAGTTGTTTAAAGCTTTCTAGTAATGATGCCCCAACTGTGCTTGGTGGCAACCGGAATTCCTCTCTCTGATAGGTCTTGGAAAATACGAGTTTTTGACCACCTCAATTCTTTGTGACACAATCTCTTGCTGTCAAAGGCTGATTGGAATTCTCGTCCCCTTGTTTGAAGGATCTGCGAGGAAACGTGGTGAAGATCGCAAATTTTCTGGGCAAGACTCTGTCAGACCCGCGCATTGATGAGGTGACAGCTATGTGTACCTTCTCTGCCATGAGAGACAACGATGCTACAAACTTTTCTCGAACTGAAGCGTTCAGAGACCTAACCAAAGCAGGGTTTGAATTCATTCGAAAAGGTATGTGGTCGCTTATCTGTATCTGTATAGCTGGTATACAGTAACACACCGGCTTAGACTCGCCCTTGGTTTTTATTGCATATTGCGCCATTTGTTTATATCTAGGAAGTACTTTCTAACACAAAGGAAATATGGGATTCCCCGTCCCCCGTCTACATGTATGTGAAGGCCCTGATTTTTGTCCTACATCTAGTTCTAGCAAAATATAGAATTTTAAGCTTGATTTTAGTACATTGTATTAGAATTGATTTCAAAGCTGGACACACTTAGCTTATTATTTTCATTGTCATTGTTTATGCCGTTCCTCAGGAAGGGTGGGAGACTGGAAAAACTCGCTCAGTTCAGAACAGAGTAAAATCCTGGATGACATCCACAGGGAGAGAATGGCGGGGGTTGATTTGACATTTGAGTTTGAGTAATCTGAAGACACACCCTGCGTTTTTTTTTCAAGAGCTATCATCATCAGTCAAAGTAGACGTTCTAAACAGCGATTTCATCAGTCCAACGTTTGGCAGTGGTTCTGTCACCTTCCGCCGGTATTTAGGTCATAATAGGTAACTAATTCGAAGCAGCGCCTTTCATGTTGATTCAGTGTTGAAATGTTTACCTACATTTTGCCTTTTATTAGTAGGATACTAAATATCAACGAAATAAAGTTCAAAAGAGCTCGAGTGCAAATTTAACAATGTTAAAATACAAAGCAGTACTGGACAGTACTGGACTACCATGTTGGCACTGGCTTGTTCTAAGCATTGCTTTGAGCTGACCCCCAAAGATGACCACGTTTCTCCCGAATCAAGGAGAAGCATAGATCCATGTGCTCAATGTGGGTCCTGAAACACAGGACACAGACACGTAGGTAGTACTGGTCGCCCAGCACGGCAGCAGTCATGAAGATTTTCCCATCAGAAAGCAGGTCCTCCAGGAGCTGTTGGTTGAAGTTGTTGATGTCGACGTCAGGTGGCGCTGTAGCACGGAACAGCACCACGGACAGCTCCGGCTCCAATGGCAGCTCGAATTCACCAGTTTCTGTACATTGAGAAAGAACGACTCTTTAGTTTATAGTCAGCTCAGTATAAACTCTGAGATAATCAAGTATATTCCAACTCCAAACGGGTAAACGCCAATTCCCAGAGAGTGCCTGAAACATGTGAACCAAAAAAAGGACGCTATAGCTATGACACGCTATAGCTACAATGTATGACACTGAGACAAAATGTCGGTTTTGTACCTTTCAGTTTCCGGTAGAAGTAACGTGCCAGTAGGAGTTTCTCCTCCAGGGCCTCACGGAAAACTCCAACACCAAACACGTTCAGCGGAAGCCACATCTGAGCACCTCTGCAAGGAACAGCCCAACAAAATACTACACGTATTCCGAGGTTTCTGTTAAAGGTATTCAGTGCAATTTCAGGGCGGCAAAACAAGAATATTCTGAATGAGGAAATCTGTCTGATATTGCATACACACAAACCCATCCACAAACCTACCCAAAACAATACCTCCGGGAACACTCACCTGAAAGACCTGGTCAGTTCAAAGGACAGCTCACACGGAGACAGGTGTTCAGCTGAAAAGAACTGCATCCCCGTGTACACGCTGGGTGTTTGTTCCAAGGAGCAGGTCTGTTGGAGCTTCTCTCCATCTTTCACCACAAGAACTCCTACACCACTGGATATGAATAACCCTGAGAATGTAACGCCGATTAGCCTGTTTCCATGGCCTACAAAAAACCTAGCTCGAAGGCTCCAGGGCAAACATGCCCCCAAGGAGCACGCTGGCTACAGGTACTCATCGGCCAAGCGTGTTATGGGTCTGGCATCTAGGCTAGTGGGATATAGCCTTCTGTGCAGTGGTGACCATCGTTTATATTATTTGGGTAGGGGTTGCAGCTTTGCGATGTTTAATATGGGTAACGATTCTCAACGCCGCAAACCTAGATTGTTTTCACCGAAAGAAAGCAGACCTTCGATGGGTGCGTAATTGACAACCGCACGTAGCCCATGTTCAACATCGCAAAAAAACTGCTCCTTCAAAATAAGCAGCAGAGGAGAGCAATCACTTGTTATGTCTCCCCATCCAATTTGCAATGGAGAAGTTGAAAAAAAAGACAGAGAAAGATGTAAAGAAACAAATAGTGACTTGTGGATTTCAAAGTTTCGCGTACATTATTTCGCACAAACCTTTGTGTGGATTCACCACAAGTGAATCGCTCCGCTCCACGCCAACAAACAGCTGTTTCATGTCGTCACAGAGAGCGAAGAACCCTCCGTACGCGGCGTCCACGTGCAGCCAGAGCTGGTGACGTTCACACACGTCAGCGATGTCGTCCACAGGATCCACACTTCCCGTCAGCGTGGTGCCCACAGTGGCCACGACCAGGAACGGCAGCAAACCGGCCTGGTTACAAGAAAGTTTTAAAAAAGGGAATTATATAACATTAATATTTGTACCAAAACTTGAGAAATTTTAGTTGAATACAATATTGACATAATAGTAGGGCCGATAACGCACTAGTGCAACCATTAACAGACAGACATGCACATGTCTTGAATAAAAAGAAGAAAGACTTGATAGAATTCTCTCACTTCCTTATCTTCCTTGATCTGTTTCTCAAGATCCAATGTTGACATCTTGAACGATTTGTCCACTGAAGTTTTCCTCAGAACGGCCTCCCGCATTCCAACTGCCCGAAGTCCCTTCTGCACAGCATAGTGGGTGAACTCACTACAGTAGATCACACACCTGTGGAGAGAGGACACCAATCTAAAATCCCATGAAAAGCTGGTATAAATAGCAGATACACTTTGAAGTACAGTAATGGCTTACACACCTGTGAAAGTCTGCGGCTTTGAGCTGCCTGCTGTCCCGTGCGACAGCTAACGCCGTGAGAGTGGCGAGAGAACCTCCCGATGAAATGTTCCCGGCATGCCCTGCGGGGTAGCCGAACAGGTCTGCCACCCATTGGATCAGCCTGTTTTCTATCTGCACAGCTGCTGGGCTCTCCATATGAACCGCTGTTGTTTCATGATAGAAAATTTTAAAAAATGACATACGTACAGTCTACCACCAGACACACACATGGTCCCAACTGAAAAGCATTTAGAAACGACCAAAATGAACGGGCACGACCCAGATGGCTTATTCAATCTGTCACTCTAATAATACATGTATGTCTTTGGACGATGTATGTGTATGATATGTCTATAGATTTTTCAGGACTTCAAATGATGTAACTTTTATCTTTTCTATATATATATGTTTTGCCAAGAACTGGTCCATGTGCATGCATGCCAGGGGAGTTGGTCCGCTAGAGAGTACAGTTTTCGAGTAACATGTAGAGTTAGGGTTATGGAAACTATGGAAATTATGCAAACGGTACTCTCAATTGGAACAATTCTTCTGGCATATTTATCTCTCTATTTGACCAACTTCTACTCTTTTAAACACGTTAAAAGTTACATACTCGAGTACGTGGTGAAGACTGCCGGAAGAAAACCGCCCAGTGCTGCGGGATATGTACCATGGCCAGACGGGATAAAACCTAGGAACATCGGATGACCCGGGATAACTCCGGCTCTCACCAAACGGTCGTTGAAGTCCTGCATTACGTAGTCTGTATAAACATGAAAATGGGGGAAATCTATTGATAATCGATTTGATATTACATACTATATGTCTGATATTTGTGGTAGTGCATGACCTAAACGCTTCCCTTCCGGATCCTCTTACAATCTGATATCCGGTACATGTATACTGTTTCTATATACTTGTGTCCATAGAGAAAACAAATCTATCTTTGGTGCTGAACGCTATTCTGACATGGGAAAACATTCTTGTCCTTGGCGCTGAACACGATCTGCACACAGACAAACTGTCCTTGGTGCTGAACACCATACCCCCAATGGAAAACAGGCCCGTCCTTTTAGTTTTACATCACTAAAATGCGCACATCTGTTTCCTTTCTCTATGGCCATGGCTTTTAAGTGTAGCAACAGTTTTCTCAATTAGTCTTCTGTTTATAAATGCAATACAATCTTATATTTTACACGCCAGTTACCACTGTCTCTTATGACTGGAGGAAAACAGTAATGTCTCTCACCAAAGTCAACTGGGCTTTCGCTGATTTCCCCCGTAGTTTCAAAACTTCCTCGGTCCAATACCTTGATCGGGTCACAGGTCAACCTTGTTACGTTGTCATCGTGCGCGTTGATCAGCTGTACGGTCTTTTTAGTCATGGCCTCCCGGTCCACCTCTTTGACCTCTAAAACTGAGGTCTTTACTTTGAGGTCTGCTAGCCTCTGACGAAGGTCGTGTTCTTCGTTCTTTTTTGCCATATTGCATTGGCTAGAAAGAAATTGATAACGGTTCATTATAACGCTTCATTCATTACCTTGTTTCCCATACATGTTGGTGTAAACTGTATCCCCAGTTTATCATGCCATTACTACAATGCAGTATTGGCTCGTATACAAAGCCCTTAACAACAAACTGCCTTCCTACATTACTGCAGAGGCCAAAGTACAAGGTCATCCAGACAAAGCACAAACAATCAACTGGTTGTCCCCAAACCTTAAGCCCCTAGGCCTATCACACATTCAAGACCATCCCACGACCCGAGTGCACCCGAACACCGGCCGACCACGTTAATATTCGGCTGACGTTCGGGAGCAGTCTGACCAGATTTAGGCCACGCCTAGCTTTCTATACGAATAGAAACGAACTTGAGTCCAATTTTGAGCCAAATAGTGATCTGCTGACATGTAGCCGAACACCAGTCAATCATATCCGTACCTCCCTATACCAACCAATGTTTTAAACATTTTGAAACATTCGGCTAGCGCAGCCGAATAGTAGCCGACACCGCCGAACACCAGCCGACCTAGCCAAAATACTCCGACATACTCCTATTAGTCCTAACCATGGTTGCATAAAGTTCAAAGTTCAGTTCAAAGTTCAGGGCTATGTGTTCGGGACGCCATGTGTGACAGGGGCTTTACGAGAGAGTCGGAAGATCTATAGGCTACCGCGGATCCATTGTCTAGAACAGTCTGCCACCAAAAAAGGCATGGCCGAAATCTGGCTTCCTTTAACATAAGAGACTTTCAAAGATACAGAAATGACCAAAACGAAAGAACACGAACCATGTAACAGGTCTGGTTGGATGGCTGTCAAAGAAAGGCCCTACGCCGGTAAAACCCCTAGGCTAGCCTGTGGTGAATGATTACCAGCTGCAGGCTAATTATATAACCTTAACGTTAACTATGGATCTGACATTGAGATAGGTGCCTTACCGTCAACTGCAACGTTTTGGTACCTCTCGTACAAAAAGACCTCTATGCGTTGGTCAAAGTTGCTGTAATAATAAGAAACCTACGGTCTGAGTGTGTCTGTCGGAAAGCCAAGAAATGTCTACTGTTTACCCAGCAGAGAAAATGACCCTGGCCCAGTGCAAAGGTCGATCATGGGGGCAAACAGAGGACAATCGCCCGCGGCTGTGCAAGAAGAAACGCACACAAATTCAGACAAAGGCAGATATGTCAGGGAGGCTATTAACGTTAATATCAAACTTGACAGGATCATCCTCAGGTAATTGTACAAATTCTCCCACTAATGACAGGATCTTCCTTACTAAAAAAATGGATGCTATTGTCATAAAAAGCCTGTTACCTTTCCCCTGAGAAGATTATGTTATATGATTATGTCACTATCTCTATCCCCCTCGCCAGTACTAAAAGACTATGTACAGAACTCTTTCCTTCACCAGTCAATCAGACTCTATAACCAGACTGTACAGATAGAGTCTGGCACAAGATAATGTACTGTTTTTATAAATTATAGTTGTTGTAAATATATAATATTTTGACATTTTATCATGTAAATATCAACGCCATTCAGGCAACATTGTATGTCATGTTTGTCTGCTATGTTTGGTATCTTAATAAAGAATTGAGAATTTTTGGCAGCGTTTGTATGTAACGTTATACAGTATATGTAACGTGGTTTATCACCATAACTCAAGAATGAAGTTTGGTATAGGCAAGGAGGTTTAACTCCATGGTATAGGTGGGTAGGTCTTGACCTGTTAACGTTAGATCTTTCGATATATTGTAAATTCCTTGATCATCTTGGATCAAATCCGTCCACAAATTGAATGATTTCACCAAATATCCACAAACTGGAAATGGCGCAAACTCATTTATAACATTTTATTTATGCAAACGACCCTGGTCTGAAAGCAGCCTTATGCACAGAGGTAATTAACTCACTGTTCAACATAATGTCGCTAGATGACGCTTTATTTAGAAGACGTCATTTGGGAATAGGCAAGTTGGACTTTACCACTAGGTTATCGGGAACCAGGAAAGAAAACCATCTATAGGTACACCAATTTCTCTGTCAACATGCACCAAAAAGTAGATGTTATAACAGTTTTATATACGATAGAAATTTTTAAATATCTGAATTCATTTTATCATTAGCTCCAGGTAATACTTTAGGTAAAACCTAAAAGTATTCGTTCTTATTTTTGTACTTCACGAAGCTTACACACCTATTATTTCTGTGGTATCGCCCAAGCCGCCATCTTCCCTTGCTAGCCGAAGAAAGTACCCCCGATTTTCTGACATCGCAAAATGTAAAGCGGCTTTTATGAACAATCCATTAACCTACAGTAGATTTTAGACTTAGTAGCGGACGCTGCGCATCTTTTTGGTCCTAGCAATGTTCACCTGACGAACAGCTTTTCCGTGTTTCTGTGGAAATCGTCCCGGTTTCGCTCGCGATGTCGTCCGACCACAGGCCGGTCCTGCACACCCAGCACAGACTGGACGGTAAATGGCTGAAGACAGACTTACAGGTGAGCGAGTAGACGGGAAATTACACCTCGTTGAACTGCAAATGTCGCGCAGAGTCTCATAATTTCTCATTCTTTGTAGAGAGAATTACATCGCGCAGTGTGATCTGTTGCGAATGTAAACACCAGTACGCAATTTGCACGAAGGGGGTGGGGGGTGGTTTCTTACCTTTGCCAAGGACGTCATATGATAATTTGTGAAAGATAGCTTGAAACCTGGATTATTACAGGAAGAAATCTATGCCATATGAAAGCTTTCATAATTTTGGATAAGTTCTCAACGTGCCAATGTGATCTACAGGTGTGTTTGTGTTGCTCTATCAGAGGCCTTACTTGTCATAAATAATATGGTGCAGCTTCTGAATAATCTCCAAGCAGATGTTTGGGGACACTAAACCATTACATTTTCCTAGCCGCTTCTCCAAACATCTGCTTGGAGATGAGCTTTGAACAAGATATTCGTAGAAAAAGAAAATATGCGCAGGACGTTCTTATGTTCTTGACCCAGATACGGCATTTGTGTAGCCTCCTGCGCAGACTGCTTCTAGCAAGGCAATGGTTGTTTCTATGACTCGTATGAGTGGCGTTTTCTTTTCGGAGGAATGGCCATGTTTAGAGAGGAGAGCTAGAGAGCCATATTGATAACTCTCTGGACATGGCATAACTCCCTCTGCTGCATGAGGAGACTTTAGCCCATGTAAAAAAATTGTGTTTCAATTGCTCCCCAAAAAATAAATGCCACTGCTCCAAGAAGTCTGCAAAGGAGGCTAGCATTTGTGAACATTCACTAAAAAGATACCTCAAATGCTACACACAAAATAACTGATTGTCTGTTGTCTTCTCCCAGTGTGCGTTCTCCCGTGATGGTCTAAGTTCGCTGTGGAACGAGCTGGTGAAGGATGGAGAGGTTACCGTGGGAACCAACGACACAATCATCAACTCTGCAGGCGTTGCTGCCAGGAAGGGTCAGTGTTTGTTTGTTTGTTTGTTTGTTTATTGCAATGTGGTCTGAGTGTCAAATCGCTGTTGAAGGATGGAAATGTAACCATGCAAAACTGCTGACATAAGGGTCTTATATCGACAATTACAAATAATTTTATGATTTTTGAGGTTATTGATGAAAGGCATAACCACAAATTTTATTATGAACTACTACTAGTACCATTATCAGGGCTTGAAATAGTTTTTCTACATACCTGCACTGATGCAGGTAAAATTGAAAATTACCTGCAACAGTCAAGTTTCATCTACATCTGAATGTAGGAAGTATGGATCATACTAAAAACTGTTTAGAAACCATTGTCATTATTTCCTTTTCATACGTAGGTGGTTACAGGCAATACAGCTAAATCTACATTATACATACACGTTCATTCATATGTAAACCCAGTACGTGGACCAGTGTAGGTTAGGTCAGGTGCTACCCTGGTAGTAGACCGACATCAGAAATACCTGCATGAGCTCCAATTAGAAATATAAATATAAGAAATAAAAGCCCTGATAAAAATAAAAGCCCGGATTTTGACAACCACTTGGACAAATGTACATGACTACATAAAACGTGGGGGTTATAATATTGATTCTCCAGGCAATTATTCTGTGAGCACATCTTGTGACTGACCAGACTACATGTACATATACGATGATAAGAGCACACACACGGAGTGTTGAATACCACCGGCAGGGCTGGATCAATATCTGTGTGGTGCAGACAGGCTGTTAGTATTCCTGTCAGGTACACGGGGGGCTGTGTTATACAAGGCTAATGTGCGTTTGATAGTGTAAAGGACAGGGATCTCTTTTAAGAATAATCTCCAAGCAGATCTTTTGCCACCCAAGCAAAAAATTCTTTGTTGCTAATACTAGTAATAGGGCTTGCAATACCACCTACATATGCAGGTTATTAGTACAGGTAAAATTGGAGCTGTGCAGGTATTTCTGATGTCTACCTGCACCTAACCTGCACTGGTTCATGTACTGGGTATATATGTGCAGGTTAGTGCAGGAAAAATAGGAGCTGTGCAGGTATAAAAGAAATAATAACTGTTTCTGATCATCAGTTTAACTTTGAACAACGTCAAAGGTACACATTGTGCAGCAATATATTTCACAGAATTTTTTGAAACTCATGAATTAAAGCAGAAATATAGATGTTTATAGCATTTGGCATGACATTATAGCTATATTTTACTGGTTTCATCACAGTTACAATGGTGAAGAAATATGAGATAATGAACTGGAAGCAGAGAACAACATGTAATTGCTCACTTTAGATTGGTCATTACGACTGTCTCATGGGATATTATGTGTCTGGTGATGACTTTACAATGAGGCTGAACTGGGGAACAGGTTTTTTTGCGTGCGAAAAATTTGCATGAAAAACTGGCACATAAAAAATTTGCCCTGTATATTATATATATATAATATAATATATACAGCAGAAAATATGCAGTATGTAATTTTTGGGTAGAAAAATGTGACCCTGTGAGGTATGATTTTCAATCTCCTACTTGAAATTTTTGTTTGAAAAACTCGTTATTTGTAGGTCCCATGGGAATAGGTTTTGCATTTGAATTTGAGCTGGAAGTTTATTTATATCAATTGCACCATCCAGATTCGACAGTTAAAGTAACAGTATGTTGAGACTGACTGACAGAGGGAGAGAGAGAGAGAGAGAATAGTTTAATTTGCATAGTTACATTTGAAAACAACTGTTATTCTCCATCTCCCGTTAGGAGAGACAGGAAAGTACTACTGTGGGATGAAGGTGACAGCCTGTAGCTGCTGTGACGGCCACTGTGGACCCAACAACGGCTGTAACTGTCCAGCGTGCCAGCGGCTGGACCAGCAGGAGAAAGAGTTACAGCAGGAGGAGGACAGCCGACCGTCACCAGCACGCACCCTCATCGAACAGTGGACCTGGGGCAAGCAGCCAGGTAATAGCAGCAATCAATGCTGGGTGTTTATCGGTATTCTAGCCAGCCTCAAATTATTTTCCGTCATCTCAATTTTGTTTGATCTTGATTGCTGAAGGTGTGAGGCATTATACCTCATGCATGACAGGCCTACATGGGTCTAGGGGCATGCTCCATCGGGAATTTTTTTGAAATATGACCCTCTGAAGCTCAATTTTCTGCATTTTGCTGGTAAACTAAGCTTAGAGTAATGACATCTCTTTCCATATCTTTACACAAGAAATCATCTATGATGATGGATTGGGCAAAATTTTTGTCCATCAGAGGCAGCAAATTCCGTCAGATGATAGAAATATGGGTGCTGGGTAGAACACTGGTGCATCTTTGTCTTCAGTCTCTGGTGTTATTGTGAATCTTGCAACATTACATAAAGATGATTTCTTCTGAGACAAAATAAGTCCCACTGGGTAAGAGACTGAAGCCTTTCTGCTTTACACGATTATTTTTCTTATGTTTCCCAGACATCTGCCAGCTGCGGGAGTGCCTGCAGTCGCTGGTGTTTGAGCAGCAGCAGCTGTGTTCCCAGGCTGCGGCCACCACGCTGTCCGCAGTCCGCCTGCAGCAGCGCCTCACTGTCCTGCAGCGGTACTTCATCGCTCTGGCACGGCACAACCCCGCCGAGAAGGCTGCAGCCCCCAACAAACAGTCTGCAGCGGTTATACCTAAAGGAACTAAGAGGTCAGTGTGAGACATACTTGCAACTTCATCTGTGTTGATAGAAGTAGTTATGAATATGTAACAAATTTGAACTGGAATTTCTAACCCAAGAATTAGTATACGTATACCCAATATCATAAAAATTTGTCGAAACGTTTGAGCTAATATCTGTCCCTATACACCAAAAGGTGTAGGCATGATTTTATACAAGTCTTGTAACCCAAGAAGACATAGTTCTTACCCAAAGCCATGCATCTGTACAAAGACTAACAAAAATAGAAGCCTTGTAATGTACATTGCATGTTTGGTAACACTGCATTATGTTTGTTGGAAATCAGAGTGAAACACAGACAGACAGAGACAGACAGACAGACAGACAGACAGTCACATGCACAGACAGACAAGCCATGAACAGTACATTGTACTTGACCTCCTTGTGGTGAAGTCAGTGCAGCAGCCATGTACATCTACTAAGAAATTGTTCCAATGGTATTTCCTAACCTGGTTAAACCTGCAGTGTGCTGAAGCCCCATGAGAAGGCGACCATGGGTCTGGCGCGGGTGGGCTGCAGAGCGGCGCTGTCCTTTGCCTTCGCCTTCCTGAGACGGGCGTGGAGGACAGGAGACGACGCAGACCTCTGTACTGGTGAGACGGTTGGATTGTGTTGATGATGATCATGAGTTGGCGTCAAGCAAAACGTATTGTTTTTGCTGTTTCTTCTTCTCCAAACACATAAGGTTAATGACTTGGAGCAGACATCCGTCACCATGGTAACTGGTGCTTCAGCAGACACCCTGTGGTGTTGGATTACATTATGTAACAAGTGGTCTGGAGGGGCTGGTTACCATATATATGAATATTGTATTTGAGTTAGAATAAACAGAGCAGTAGTTTGTTGGGCAAGACCATGTGATGGTAAACATTATGCATTCGCTTTGCATAGGGGTGACCCAGTGTGCTAATGGCTATGAAGACAAGCTGTAGTGCTATAGTATAAGCTACTTTTAAAAGCATCATACTTCACCTTAGTTGAGGATGACAGTTTTACCTTTATGGTTGCAGAACTGCTACAGGAGTCCCTGGATGCCCTGCGGACTCTCCCCGAGGCCACCCTGTTTGATGAGTCCAGTGTGTCGTCTGTGTGGCTGGAGGCTGTGGAGAGGGCAACCAAGTTCATCAGATCTGTGGTCATGGGGTAAATATTGAGCCCCCTTGAAATATTACAGTTTTTTTTACATCATATTTTGTTATTCTTGCAATTACAAAATAGCCCTCATAACCCAGATTGTGTAATGAAGTTTGTATATTTTTTGCCGTCATCTTAATTTTGTTTGATGTAACGTCATTTTGAGTGCCAAAGAGGCAAGGCATCATGCCTGAGGCACAACAATCCTAGGTTGCATGCTTCCCCAGGAAAATTTTGAAATCTTGAACCTCTAAAATGCTATTTACTGCATTTTCAGGGGCAAACTTTGCTGGTAGACTAAGCACAGTTTAATTTCATCTCTTTTGGTAATCTTTACGCCCCAAAGATGACAGATTGGGCCACATTTTTGTCCATCCTAAAAGGCAAAATTCTGTCAAAGATGAATGCTGGGTAGATCAGTAAACTGTACCCTTGTGTCTAATGGATCCTGTAACTGTTAACTGTTTGCATACAGGGACTCTAACGGTGGAGCGGCAGGTGGGAAGACGAGCAGCAGTAGTGGGAACATCCCTGTGTCTGACCAGCACACGGCGCTGGCCCTGCTCCTGGAGCTGGCCGTACAGCGCAGCTCTCTCAACCACCTCCTGAGCGCCGTGCTGCTGCTGCTACAGCTGTGGGACAATGCTAACAAACAGGTTTGGATGTTTCAGGGTTCTGTGCAGGATTTTTTCACAGAGTAGGGGTCAGGTACAGAGGGATAATGTTCCACAGTGTAAGCCGTCCATTAAGTCCTAAAGACATGACCACAGTATTCTCCCTGAAACATTTTAAAACTCAACCCTCTGAGACTATTTCCTGCTTATTAAGGGACAAAGTACTTGGTTGCAGCCTAATTCTAAAGTCTTTTATTGTGACCCATACTTCATGAATTATGAGTAATAAAGGTAGTTACCTAAGTTACCTGCAACAGTGCAGACATGCAGAAAAAAGGCTTTTGAGCCCTGGCCATTCTAGGAATCTAGTCTTGAGTCATCTAACCATCTCTCAAATATAAATTTCCTTACATGGTGGTAATATTAATGGTAATATTGGTGATATGTGACTGTCCTGAAAAGAGACACTGGTCTACAAGCTGATGGCATGGGGAAAGCTATACAAGACAGGAGCTTCTGGGCTGCCTACATGATTTGAGTGACAGCAGAACTGGCACTTGGTATAAGTTAGGCTACAGCAAGTAAATTTTATGGATGACATCCTCCTCAGACTCCAAATCTAATGCGAGCGGGCAAAAAAGGTTCCTATATCTTAAAATTTTGTCATCCATAAAAATTTCTAGCTGTGGCCTTAATCAAGTTACCTGGGCTTGTTTTATGTGCAGGTGACTGACAACAGGTTTGACTCTAACGGTACGCGGGCACCGCTGGTTCCCCTGCTGCGCCGCTTCCAGGACATCCCCACGTCTCGCACACGGACAACAGACGGGGCCAAACTGGAGGAGGTAAGGCTACATGCATCATCATAATTATCATGTTCACACAAAAATAGACAGGTGCTCCCCTTAACATAACTGTCTTGGTGAAAGTAATAAACTTTTTTTATGTTCCCCGATCTGGCATGAGCTTGAGCATCAGCCCTACAGAGTATTTCCATTGGTTGATTGTTTCCATTTACTATTAAATCACTTGTCTATCTTCCCCAGGCTGACATGAGCATCAGCCCTACAGAGCGTTTCTATTGGTTGTTAACTAATTAAATCACTTGTTTGTCTTCCCCAGTCTGACATGAACATCAGCCCTACAGAGTGTTTCCATTGGTTGTTAACTAATTAAATCACTTGTTTGTCTTCCCCAGTCTGGCATGAGCACGAGCATCAGCCCTACAGAGTGTTTCCATTGGTTGTTACTATTAAATTACTTGTCTATCTTCCCCAGTCTGGCATGAGTATGAGTATCAGCCCTACGGAGTGTTTCCATCGGTTGATTATATTTCAGTCCATACCATGGTATGGATGAAATATATTGTGTTCTCTGATGTTTCTTCTCCTTCTCCTCCTTCTCCTCCTTCTCCTCCTGCCAAACAGTCAAAGGGATTCAACTCCGCCATCATTCAGCCAAATGACTTGAAATTTGGCATGGAGGTAGAGTGGGCCAATACCCCCAGGCGTTTTTTTCATTTTTTTGATACATGCCTTTGAAAAATTTTTATGAAGGTTTTTTGGGGCATTTTTCGCCAAAAAATGGATTTTTGGATCCTGAGCCCTGGTTTTACAACCAAATGATCTGAAATTCGGTATAAGGGTACCTTGAACATGTGTCTACAGAATATAGCAGTCACATATTTGGCATACACCACTTCCAAATGACTCATTTGGGGGACTTTAAAGTGATATTATGTAGAAGTTTGACTATTTTAGAAATCTTTCTTTTACACATTTTCTTGCTCTTTACACCTACCTGACTTCATGATGACATTTGGGGATTAACATATCAACGTCGTTTCGCCGCAAATACGCGTTGGAAAACTGCGCACTCCGCGGCGCTAGCGCGGATCGCGGCCATGTTTGTTTACATCCGACCGCGTCCGAGCATTCCCGAATCCAGCCGAACCGCAGGTCACCGTAGAACACGTTATTCTCTAAAATACGGCATATGCCGGGTCACGATTTGACAACTGCCAATAGTGCAACAAAAACGCCTTAGGCATACGTAACGTTTATACTTTTTCATATCTACAGGATTTGCCTAGTACAACAATGTAGATATTTCGTGCATTACAAAATGACACCGATCGTTATGGCCTTCCAAACATTAGCATTTTTGGTCAGTTTATCTGTGCTTATCTTTTTTTACTGGCCAACTGGATCCCATTAGCTAATACCACAGTGTGATAGCCCAAATCTTCTCCTTTACATCGATACCAAAGTCCCCTGGTTAGTTTTAGGACAAACGGGTTTGCCCCAAAGAAAACCGCGACGGTGCACACATCGCGGTGACGAAATTTTAGCCCAGTTGTAGCTACCGGCGCACACCATTCTGAGTTTCCGCAACATTTTGATACATTTAGCGTAATGTCATAAACTTCGTTCCTTGGTATGAGAAACTGTATGAATGTGGTTACCACATGCAATATGATAAGTGACATGATAACTTTCAAGTATATACAAAAAGTGGATTTTAGATTAGGTACTGACCCTTCAAAAATTGGCAAATTTGAAGTCAATCGGCTTCGAACTCCAGCGTTCGAAAGCGTTCGAACCATGGAATCCAGACACGCGCCGGAAGTTGCCGAAGATTTCCGAACGAAAACCGTTGTTTGTTTACATTCTATTTATTGTGGCACACATAAATACGTCTGGCCTTGCGCAACTTATTCTCGCGCTGCGCTGAGTTGCCGAAAAGGCGAAATAGCGACGCTGATACGTTGAAAGTTATCGAAAATGACAATCTACATGAGAAAATTTCAATTATTTGTATTTTCAATTTTGGCGGGAAAATTCTACATAATATCACTTTAATGGCTATTTTCTGCAAAAAAAGGGCCAAAAGTGCTGTACCCGTTCCATGTTCTATCTAAAGAATGGCCGGTTCCATCCATGGAACACGTGTTCCATTGCGGGTTACCTGAGGTCACATTGCACGTAAGTGGTGCGTAATGACCCACACATTCAATTTTATGTGCCTAAGACCTTCAAAATGTATCAAATCTCATCATTGTTAGTTTTTGCATACCTGTAATAAGATTAGTAAAGCTTTCGAGATTCAAAGTACATGTTGTTGCATCTTTGTTCGCATATAGCTACTATTTAATTCATTTATTTGAGAACCTTTGCCAGTTTTGCACTGGGGTAAGTTTGGAATAGTCCACTTTTGCGTGGGAGGGAGATGGACTGAAATATGCTGTATTTGCTCCCAAGCAAATGTCGGCCTTTCTAGTTGTTACTATTAAATTACTTGTCTATCTTCCCCAGTCTGGCATGAGCATGAGCATCAGCCCTACGGAGTGTTTCCTGCGGTACATCACCCTACCTGAGGCAGAGGACACACCTGTGGACCTGAGACAGACAGCTGTGGTCATCATGTCTCACCTGGACAGACTGGCCACACCCTTCATGCCTCCCACATCCACCAACACTGGACACAAGGTTGGGCATCCACGTGTGGAACAAGGCTCAGTCACATCTGTATCTAATCCTGTGTCTGTATCTGTATAGCTCTTTGGTGTAGCACACCAGCTTCTGTATCTCTATTCTATAGAGCTGATATAACTGCCCTTTGGAATATCACACCAGCTTCTGTATCGGTATAACCAGTTTAACCACCCTTCTCCATAACACACCAGCTTCTGTATCTGTATTCTGTACAGCCAATATAATTGCTCTTTGGCACCTTACACCAGCTTCTGTATCTGTATTTCCAGTGTAACTGCCTTCAGCTTAACATACCAGCTTCTGTATCTGTGTCTGTATAGTTGGCCTTCAGCAGCAGGTGGCTAGTACACTGAACAGTATCCAGCTTTGTGTGTAACATTTTTACTGTATTTACAATTTATTCATACTCTTTATCCCCATAGATGCCAGGAATGGGTAGTACCCAGGAGGTTCTAGGCTGGGGTTGGCTGGCCTGGAGTGGTGCTAACAGTCCTAACAGCAGTGGGAACACGTGTGAGATGTTGGGGGAGCTGGGTGTACTGCAGCTGGCCTGTGCTGAGAGGTGTCTGGTGGCCCTCACCAAGACTGGCAGGGTCTACATGTGCTACTACAGTTCTGAGAGCCAGGTGAGCAGGGCTACTAATATAATCAACAGCAAACAAAGAAGCAAAGGTTGATACTGCATGTAATGTAGCACATTGGCAGAACATACTTCTGCATGAAACCCAGATTTTTCACAGGTTTTGTTGGATGTTTGGTCAACGTTGCATCAGAATTTTGCCCGTTAAAGACAATACACGTATCTTTTCTGACAGAACATTTGAAAACCATAGACAGAATGTCATCATGAAATACACCAATACAACCTTAAACAAGATGTTCTGCTTAAGAGCTTGTTTCTCCGTTGTGATCGGTTATGTACAATTGATAGCCTCACAGGACCTCTAGATTTTACATCCCATCTGAGAGGATGTCCTTAACTGAATTTTATTTGAGTCAAGTAAGGAAATTCATGTACATGTGTAGGTGTTAAGTGCCTTTCGCAAGGGCACAACACTGGGGCTTACAGGGATTTGAACCTAGAACCTTCAGATTCAGTAATAAGTTTAGCCACCAGACTCCTTGTTACCATTTCAGGGCCCCCAGCTGATGGAGAGCTTGGCAGACAAGGAGGTGGTGAAGGTGGCGGCACACCCTGAGGGGAAACATTACATGGCCCTGACATCAGAGGGCGAGGTCTACTCCTGGGGAAATGGAGATGGTGGGCGACTGGGACACGGAGACACCAAGTGAGTTTCAGGGGGATTTTTTATGTTAACTTCCATAGAATTTAAAAGTTTTGTTTTTGTCCTGTTTCTTCTCCAAATGAATAGGGTCATTGACCTATACCAGACAGCTGTCACCATGGTAATTCAGTCAGTTACCCTCAAAAGATTAAGGTACTGTCAATGTAGAATGTAGGTTACTCACAACACAACAGCATACTAACAGTTTACTACAACTTACCAAAGTACATAGTACCAAGTTTGCCTCTCTGACTTCTGTCCTGTAGTTCCCGTGAGGAGCCTACACTAGTGCGAGCTCTGTCAGGGAAGCAGCTGGGGCGACACGTGGTGCACATCGTGTGTGGGAGTACCTACAGCGCAGCTATCACCGCTGACGGGGAACTCTTCACCTGGGGCAGGGGAAACTACGGCAGGCTCGGACATGGTCAGGACATGGGAGATTTTTTTATATGTATTTCAAGCTGATTTTCTGCAACTTAACTACGCAACTACAACAGGCTTGCACATGGTCAGAATACAGGATCTAGAGCTTTGACCTATATTGGCACAGTCACATTTGTTGGAGGTTTTATGGTTTTGATTCGGTAGAATTTTCTAGCAGGCAGTGACAGAACCAGCAGCTGGCAAAGATAAGAAGCCTTTTCTGTGGCAAGACCCAAAAAGTGCTTCAGTTTACGATCATGATATTATGATAATCGCACAACATGTAACTGGGCCGTAAGCATCTTTATCTCTCTCACAAAGTAGTCTAGTACTCTGACACTGTCCAAAGAAACAGGATAGCCTGATGATTGTCATCTTGCACGAGAAGTTGATCATTGTAATTTACCATCTCAACTGATCTTCCATGCCATGCTAACAAATCCTGCTGAAGATGTCTACATGTAACTGTTACAGGGAGTAGTGAGGACCAGCTGACCCCCACCCTGGTGGTGAGTCTGAAGGGTCGGCGAGTGATCGAGATCTGCTGTGGGAGTGGGGACGCACAGACACTGGCTGTAACTGATGACGGTAAGTTTCTGTGTATGCTTGGACATGTTCTTTGAATGCAGACAGATACACCTGCACAAAAAGCACTGGATTTTGCTACACTAGGATGCAATGCAAGAGCAAAACAAGAAACAGTTTCAACAGCTCTGAGCTGAAAAACACAGTGCATCTTCATCATAATGATGTTAGTAGCATGCATGGTCCCATTGCTTAGTTCAATGATCCCTCACCTGATTTGCATGTCTCTTGAAGGTTGAGAATAGGGGCATTCTTTAGCCATGGTCCACTATTCAATTGTGATGTGATAGGAGCAGCCCCTTGTAAACTGTAGTGTACATTGTAATGACCTCCCAGCCAATGGAAGACTAGCTTTTCAGTAAGCAAAATGGATGTGCTTCCAGTTTTCTATCTCCTAGCTCTAAGATCTTGTAGCTTAAGTACATACATTGTACCATTAGAGCAATAACTGGAAAACTAATATTAATTTTATCTAAAGCCTACATGACATTGTATTGTGTGTATGTACAGGTACTGTGTGGTCCTGGGGAGATGGTGACTATGGGAAGTTAGGCAGGGGAGGCAGTGATGGGTGTAAGACTCCTAAGATTATAGACAGACTACAGGGACAGGACATCGTCAGGGTGTGCTGTGGGGCACAGTTCTCACTCGCACTCACTAAAACTGGACATATCTGGACTTGGTAAGTACTACTTGTAAGGTATTGTTTTGATTTTCATTATGTGTGTTTGCAGCTATAATTCACAAAGGGTTTGATAGATAAGTGAATTTTCAGTATACATTTGTATGGTTTAGTTGTTGGGGTCCAGGTGAAGCAGTTTATTTTTCATTTTATCTATATTTTAAGGTACAATGTATTGGAAGAAAATAATTTGATACCCCCGTGCTGTGTGTAATGTGGTAACTCTTTAGTTAGCTAAACTGGATCTAGTAATCTCCATTTCCACTTTGTTCCTGACCAGGGGTAAGGGAGACAGCCAGAGACTGGGACATGGCACAGAGGAACATATCCGCTTCCCCAAGCAGCTGGAGGGACTGAGGGGTAAGAAGGTGGTGGATGTGGCGGTGGGGTCCATGCACTGTCTGGTCATGACAGAGGAAGGAGAGGTGGGTTTGGTTACCAGTCCTTTTTCTATGTTGGTACTTGCTGATTTTTTCACGAATTAAAGCTTTCATCTTGATCATCATCATCGCCACATTTAGTGCTTTTTTAGTCTACAGTCTATTGTCTGCTGCTGCCCGGTGAAGTTTAAAAGTGTATCCTTAACTGTCATAGACTGTCACAGTTTTCTATTGTCAAAAATTGCTGGAGAATCTGAAGAAATCTTGGGAAAGAACATGTTTCTGCAGAAATCTCATTGCATTGTTTATTTAAGTTGTATGTTTTAGCTGTTTTTATTCATTTGTTTACATCTAAGTTGTTTTGTTGATTTGTTGTTGTTTGTTGCAGGTGTATGGCTGGGGGCGTAACGACCAGGGCCAGCTGGGAGACTCGTCCTTCAGCACCAAGTCTGACCCCACCCTCATGCCGCTGGACGGCAAGTCTATCAGTGGCATCGCCTGTGGACCTGCTCAGGTTACAATTATTTAATTATCACAATGTTGTTCAAATCTTTCCACCAGGCACCAGGTGGTGCATAGGGTGGCACCCATTTCCATAAAAAAAACCCTTCCACACAATTGTGAAAACACTACAGCAGGGAGCTAGAGCCCAGTATGCAGACAGTGTGCCAGTGTGGTCAATATGATGTCAAATGTGCCGGTATGTAAATGAGCAAGTCATTTGCATTTTCGTGACTGGACAAATGCACCCGCAACTCATACTTGATTTATTAATGAATGAACAAACAAATGAATGAATGATCGACTGTTGATAAATTCAAGGTAATATTGAATAAATCCCGTTTTCCTATGCCAGAGTTTCTGCTGGACGTCGACCGGACACTGGAGCGTGGGTCTGCGGGTGCCGTTTGTGGTGGACGTGTGCCACGGGACGTTCCAGCACCTGGACCAGCTGCTGCAGCGGGTGTGTGAGGGGCTGGACGGGCGTAGTGACTGGCCGCCGCCCCAGGAGAAGGAATGCATGGCTGTGGCCGGGCTCAACCTGCTCAGGTTACAGGTAAAGGCAATGGACTTTTAACATGAAATCTGTGTTAGTAGAAGTCATAGTCTCTTTACTCTTAGCCCAGCATGCTTCTTTGGAACAGCAAGCTGCCCTGAGCTCTTAACAGACTTCCATGAGAAGGAACTCCCAAGGCAGGATCCCTTTTCCATTCGGCACATTTCCACGATTCCACGATTTTGCTCAGCTAGGCAAGACCTATCCTAAGCTCTTCC
Organism: Branchiostoma belcheri; assembly: GCF_001625305.1. Taxonomy (NCBI): domain Eukaryota; kingdom Metazoa; phylum Chordata; class Leptocardii; order Amphioxiformes; family Branchiostomatidae; genus Branchiostoma; species Branchiostoma belcheri. The sequence goes on from NW_017804465.1 coordinate 500,586, forward strand.
CAATTTGGATATTATTTTGTTAGCTATATGTGTGTCTTACAGGTTACAGGTAAATGCTCTTGACTTTTAAATTTAAGCAAGTTTGAATTGTTATTTCATAGTCAATTTTAAGCAATAAAATTAATTGAATTAATCACTGTTGGTTTCCTCTTCCAGCTCCATGCTGCCATCACTCAGAATGAGGACCCAGCCAGGTTTGTTTGTTTGTTTGTTTGTTTGTTTTGCATAACTAGTTTTAACTGTCTGCAGGCATGTACAGTAGCTACAAACTTTGTAAGACTAGATTGTAAGGTTTGATCCACTGACACCAGAATGGACCACTACTCTTGTTGATTCAAACCCAGACCCTTAGGTTCTAAGTCAACAATCCTGAGTTGAGTCAGGAAATATTTGTAAAGTGCCTTTTGTAAGGGTACAACATTGGTGCTTGCTAGGGATTTGAGCCCATAACCTTTAGATTCTAAGCCAACAACCCTAACCACAAGACCACCTTCACACCAGGTTGAACCTGCAGCCAGGCAGCCCCCTGCTGAACAGTCTGAAGCAGCGAGTGGTGGAGTTGGCCAGTAACACAGGAGTACTGGGGACGGTACAGACTGCAGCACAGGCCACACTACAGAGTGGCTGGTTACTCCTGCTCCCTACAGCAGAGGAACGGGCCAGGGCCTTGTCTGCACTGCTGCCAAGTGATGGTAGGAGTTTACTTCATAGAATATCTTCCTTCAAAATGAATTTATGCTTAAGATCCTATACAAAAAAGCAGTGAAGTACTAAATTTGTTGTAATCTGATTCATCTTTACCTTCAACTAGGTTTATTTCTGATAGTGGGTGCTTGGGGTTCGAAATACTTTTTTCTCAGGTTGCTGAGTGGGCAACCTAAGCTAAAAACATGACTGGCATGGTGAGAATGCATATTTCAAACCCTGGAGCTAGAATCACTGCAATCAATTTTCACCTTATGCTGTTTTGTAGACCGGTAAAATTCATAACAAGGACACCTTGGATGTAAAAGGAAATGGCAGACATTTTGACATATTTTTGCCTCCTAGCCTCTGGAGATGGAGCCTCGATGACCCCAGGACGACGGTTCATGATGGACCTGCTGGTCAGCAGCCTCATGGCGGACGGCGGTCTGGAGTCCGCCCTCGCCGCAGCCATCAAGACAGAGATGCAGGAGATAGAGGGAATGAAAGAGAAGGAACTGGAGAGACACCAAGATGAACGAGAAGAGGACACCTCAGCCACGGCAGGCAAGACGGAAGAAAAGGCCAAGAAGGTGGAAGCTGACATCAGGAGAGTTCGGTCTTCTGGGTCCACCATTCCACTGCTTCAGTTGATGCAGCAGCTACTTAGGTAAGAAATTATAAGACCCAACACCACAGGGTGTCTGCTACAGCACCAGTTGCCATTGTGACAGCTGTCTTGTCCTGGTCATTGACCTTCAAGAAGTATGGATAATAATAATATAGAAAAAATAATACTTTTAACAATGTTTTATTAATGTATGAATCATATATTATCTGAGGGTTCTCACCAGCATTTTCTTTAAATAAAAAGAGAAAGGGTTCTTAGATACACTTTGTTCTTTGTCCCCAGGAATGTTTCATCGCAGACCCTGATGAGGTTGAAGGAGCTGGCCCATGACGTGAACAGAGTGAACGGGTACCAGTTCACCGGTGTGGAGGAGAAGGGGAAGTCTCCCTCCCAGGACCTGCTGCTGCGATTCCAGCGTCTTCTGGTCGGGAAACTCTTCCCACTGGAGGAGGCCAGGGACAGGGCAGGCGTGGAGGAAATAGGTAGGAAAGACTGGATTTGTTATGTATACTGGTGCATGGATCATTTCCACAAAACATTCTGTGTGTCCAAAGAACATACTGTGCCAGTGCAGATTTTTCATGGCTTTCGTTGTATGTTTGGTCCACATTGCATCAGAATTTTGCCTGTTGCAGACAACATCTTTTCTGACACAACATTTGAAAACTAGAATACCCGAATGTTCTGCCAAAGTGCTTTGTACAATGCATCATGGGTTTGTTACAGGGGCAGTACAATATTCTATCTATAATTGTAGATATTACAAGCAAAACTGTATTTTTTATTCCTTCAGCAAGTTTTGTGAATCCATGATATCACAAGTACAGCATCATCTGGAAGGCTCATTTTGCCCCTCACATGTTGGGATCTTATTTAGAAGTAGCAGGAAAACATCAGTGTCATGTTCTAACTAGAAAACTACTGTGTTAACTTCAATCATCCACATGTCACTACATCCCATGTCTGAATGTAACCCCACCTGCCATGTCCTCTATCCTGTGCTGTGCTGTGCTGAATGAAGGTCGTGCTGTCCCTGTAGATCTGGAGCTGCTGGGTGCTGGCTCCCTCCTCAGGAAGTACGTGGCCCTGCTGTGCATCCATGTGGCGGACGTGCTTCCCGTGGCCGCTAGCCTCGCTGCCATCAGCGCAAAACACTTTGCCGTGGTGTCCAGCGTCCTGAGTGCAGACCTCTCTGGTAAGTTGTAATCATTGTTACAATGTACTTCACTTCACCCCCAATGGAATGACATACGTTTTTGTTCAGGTACAGTTACGGTTGACCTGTACCTGTACCTTAACAATTGGACAAATCAACATGTTTTTGTGAACTTCTTCAATAACGACAGAAACATTGATAAACTTTGATCTGTTGCAATATGACCTCTTAGGGTAGTGTAACTTTATGTCAGTAAAGTACAGAGTAAGTCTTCTTGATTCATATTTTGCACCTGTACTGAAACTTTGAAACTTTGAAACTTTATTAGAATAACCATTAGCGGTGGACCCTAGGGTCCACCGCTAATCTTCCTGGTATTCATTCACAGAGACAATACATTATACAAACATGGTTGACAACTAGACAAGTCACAAACACATCTAAATCAATAACAATAACATATTTACAATATACATAATTTAAAAAACTGACAATCCTGTCGAACAGTGCTTGTAACTACTGGTGGATGTATTTGTGCAAACCATCCTTAAACACTCTCAGGGATTGTGTGGATTGCATGACAATTGGAAGGTTGTTCCACACACTGACAGCCCTGTACATGAAACACTTCATCAGTGCGTTAGTTCTAGGTTTCTCTAACAGAAAAGATTGTTTAGCAGCAAAACGGGTTCTATAACTATGCAAGTTGTTGACCGAACGCAGTTGCCTACTGATACAAATAGGTTCGTTTGTGAGTGTTATCCTTTTAAATGTTGTCATGGTGTTTATTAACAATCTCGTGTGCACAGGTTTCCACTGTGGCTTCGACTGAAACAGACGAGTTGCCTTGTTCTGCATTCGTTGCAGAAGGTTTATGTTAGTTTTAGTTGTGCATGACCAAACTGGGCTGCAATAATCAATGTGAGATAGTACAAGGCATTCTATTACAATTTTTAACAATGTTTGATCCATAAAGTGTGCGCATCTTTTGATCATCCCCAGTGATCTAGCCATTTTCTTAGATGTTAATTTTGTGTGAGTATTCCAGGTAAGGCACTCATCTACTGTCGAACCAAGTAGTTTTACCTCTGAGACCTGTTCGATAACCTTACCATTTGCAGTTAGTGTGAGTTTGGGTTTAGCAGACATTTTGGGCTTGCTCCCCAGTACAATACATTTTGTTTTTGAAGTGTTCAAGAAAAGCTGGTTCACTCTTACCCAGTTACAGATGTTGTTTACCTCTGTCTGTAGATTACGTGAGATAGTTTCAATAGAAGGAGCGCATATGTAGGCTGATGTGTCATCAGCATACATATCCGCTGTGGCCTGAGTGATGGCCACAGTGAATAGATTTTTGCGGTACAGTACCAATATTATGTACCATGTATGCAACACTGGTTTTGCATTCATCGGTGGCACTGTCCTTGGTGCTGAAATGCTTGTGAAAGGAGACTCAAGATGTACTATCACTGTTTCAGGAGTGCTGCTGCCAGAGTTGGTGGTCTGCATGGTCCTGCTGCAGACCCAGGCTGCGGACGTGCTGCAGGAGTTGTTTGTGTCATGTTTCAGCAGTACTGCTGCAGGAGTTCTAACTGTAACCTTGCTTTTTCAGTAGTGCTGCTGCCAGAGTTGGTGGTCTGCATGGTCCTGCTGCAGACCCAGGCTACGGATGTGCTGCAGATTTGCTGCAGGTGTTCTGTGTGTGTTATATTTCAGTAGTGCTGCAGGAGTTCTAACTGTAACCTTGTTGTTTCAGGGGTGCTGCTGCCAGAGTTGGTGGTGTGCATGGTCCTGCTGCAGACCCAGGCTGCGGATGTGATGCAGGAGTTCTAACGGTAAACCTGCTGTTTCAGGAGTACTGCTGCAGTTCTAACTGTAACCTTGCTGTTTCAGGAGTACTGCTGCAGTTCTAACTGTAACCTTGCTGTTTCAGGAGTGCTGCTGCCAGAGTTGGTGGTGTGCATGGTCCTGCTGCAGACCCAGGCTGCGGATGTGCTGCAGATTTGCTGCAGGTGTTCTGTGTGTGTTATGTTTCAGTGGTGCTGCAGGAGTTCTAACCGTAACCTTGCTGTTTCAGTGGTGCTGCAGGAGTTCTAACCGTACCCTTGCTGTTTCAGGAGTACTGCTGCAGTTCTAACTGTAATCTTGCTGTTTCAGGAGTTCTGCTGCCAGAGTTGGTGGTGTGCATGGTCCTGCTGCAGACCCAGGCTGCGGACGTGCTGCAGGAGTCTCGGGCCATCCAGCCGCTGGGCGGCCTGCTGGAGCTGCTGGACAGGTACAACCGGCTGGCACCCGGGCTGGAGAGGGATGACGGAGAGGACCTGGCCTGGCCGGGGGTACTCGGTAAGCTCAGACACATTCTAGATGGATAGAATTACACTGCTTTTCACAGTCAATTGTTAATTGGAAACTGGTGTTGGGGTACATTATGTAGCAAGTCAGAGCTGAAGGGGCTGGTCACTATATAGTACTATACTACTATGTAGTATATGAGTTATTTTAGAACAAACAGAGCAGTAGTTTAGGTGAACATATGCATTTCCTTTGCATGTAAATATTACCTTTCTAGTTTTATTGTCTTAACTGTGGAAATTGACATAATATCAAAATATTCATGTTATATTAAATCTAATTTTTCACATAATAAAAAATGCTGCTCACTTGTAGTGTTACAACATTTGGGGTCAAGATGTTGTAAAATTTAAGGTCAAAAAGCCTGATTGACACACGCTGTTTTCCAGGCACTATATCCCACATCACGGCGGCCAGCAGACCTAACGAGGACGTCCAGCTGATCCGTAAGGCTGACCTTGAGAATCACAACAAGGACGGCGGGCTGTGGGTGGTTATCCACGGGAAGGTGTACGACGTCAAGGACTTCCAGCTGCAGGCACCGTGTGGGAGTGAGAACCTGCTGGAGTATGCCGGTGAGGGCTTCAGTTTGGATGTATGAGTTAAGCTTTGAGAAATGTTATTTTCACTCTGTTTCTTCTTAAGAAATAAGGTCAAACAGTGCTGCCAGCAGAAATCAGAGACAAAATGAAGGGGGATGTTGAGATTAGTAAACAATTCATATTGTCTGTTTAAGACACTTTGTATTGCCATTGTCATCATTGTCATTGTTCACAGCTCGAGATGCCACAGAGGCATTTGAAGAGGCTCACCACTCACAGGAGGCTCGGGACATGATGCAGGCATTCTTTGTCGGCGTCTATGTTGAGGTGTGTATAATACGTACTGTATAAAACTTGTCTAAGAATACCATGCTAGGGAACTATAGAATCTGGTCTCCTAAGCAAGGAAAAAATATTGCTTTTTTCTCTGTTTCGTATTCTTCTTCCGTTCCAAACAAATAAGGTCAATGAGCTGGACCAGACGGCTGTCACCATGGTAACTAGTGCTGTAGCAGACACCCTGTGGTGTTGGATTATGTAGCAAGTGGCAGGACAGAGTTGTAGGGGCTGGTCACCATCTATATGAATGTGTGTTGAGTAAGAATAAACAAAGCAGTAGTTTGTTGGGCCAGACCATGTGAAGGTATGCTTTACAACAAGTTACCTTTCTAGTCTAATTACTGCCTCTTGTTTCATCCCCAGCCTGACCAGGATGTTGTCCACCCCATGGACACCACCACCATCTCCTCCCCGCTGATTGACACGGAGCGTGTCCTGGGACTGCTGATGGGTCTGAGCGCCAACAGCCAGGCCCTCAGTCTGCCCGTCACCACCATGGAGGAGGAGTGCAGCCAGTGGTTCCAGTCGGAGCTCTTCTCTGGAGGGCTGCAGGTCAGGGACCGGTTTAAGAATGTTTTCTGTTCTTGTGACTAAGTTTGTCACCATGGTGACTTGTGCTGCTGTAGCATACACCCCGTGGTCTTGGGTTACATTATGTAGCAAGTTGTAGGACAGTTGGAGGGGCTGGTTACCACATAAAACAGATTCTTGATTGACTCGACAGAAGTACAGTGACTTTCTTATGTTCTTATGGAGTGTTTTTACTTTTATTTTGTTAGTAAAAGTTTGTTGTATGTACAGTGTTTGCAGCCACCTAACCCATTCCAAGAAGAGAAGGGAGAGGTGCGGTCCAGTGCCACCACCCCTGCCAGCACGGTGCCCCCAGGGGGAGAGGACAGTCCCCTGGGGTTCAGCAGGAGACTGTCCCGACAAACCTCGCAGACTGACCCAGCTAAACCATTTCTACAGGTAAGGCACACCTTAGACTGGTGACAGTAGACTGATGCGTGTCGCCAATGGTGACAGTTGTCTTTAGACAAATGGGTGGAAGTGCATCACAACCAGTATCGAAGGAAATCGTGCATCAAAATCAGAATGCCTTATTTTCCCTCTTGCGACTGTTCACGTTTTCAATGTTTGCTATCTGCATTGTTTACTTGCCCAACAAAGAAGGAGAAAGGCGCATGTACAGGGATGGCCAATACCTGGGCTTAACCCTCACTTTCTTCCTCACCGTGCTGTCGGTAGTGCAAGTCAGGTAGAGATGTCACGAGCTCCAGGTATCACCATGTATTTTTAGTCGATCTTGCCAACTTTCATCAGACGTTTAAGACGTTTGTCGTGTATGTGAGGAAGGTCAGCAAGATCAACTTAAAATTCATGGTGAGTGTTTCCTTTGTTTTTGAACAAAGCTTCTGAAATAAATTTTACAACATGTGTTTGTGTTTGCCAGGCCTTGGCAGAGAGCCGTGTGCAGGAGCCCAGTGTGAAGCTGTTCCTGACCAGTGTGGACCAGTACTGTAAGAACCACCACTACGTCACACCTATACACTTCCCTCAGGACCATCCTGTGGAGGAGGTAAGGACAGACAAAGTGATCTTTAGGGCAGTAAAACTGATTTTTCTGGTCATTTTTTAAAACGTATTAAGTTGAATCAACCCTACACCATAGCATACTCATCTGTGAGGCAAAAATGTTATGTTGCTGACAGAAAACAGTTGCTCGTTTTGTATTGTTCGTTGGTTGTAGCTAGTTATTGGTGGTCAAACAGCTGAATGACATGGGTTTGGCACTTACATGTAACACGACTTTCCTCACTCTACCCAGGTGTATCTGGCTTGATGTAATGTACTTTCATTGGGGAGGTACATGGTGGTGGAAGGAGAGGCTAGGGCTAGAGGCTAGGGATGGGCCCTTCGTTCACTAGACACCGTGGAGTCCCTGCAGTCTGACAAAGGACTACCTTTACCTTTTACATGACAGTTCTTCTCATGTGTCTGTTTCCCTAGGTGGGGAGACTACTGTTAGCCTGCCTCCTGAAGCACCTGGACTTGGGCCACGCAGTCCTGACTTTCCTGGAGCACCAGGCTCACCCACCAGACAGGCAGGCTCCTGCAGCCGAGCACCCCCCAGCAGAAACCACCGGTACTGCAGCACAGCAGGCTGAACTGCCCAGCTCTATAGGAGACGTGTGCCAGGCTGTGTACCGTGCCAAATGTTCTCTTATCAAAGTAAGTCTGTCATGTGTCCTTACAAACTGTGCTACATTGACTTTCCTGTTCCACTGTATGATGATCACATAGAAAAGTAACATCCGCAAAGTAAATGCGTAAGATTCACCTTCACACGATCATTCATTATTTGTTTGGAGAATATTAGGAGAAACAGAGCAAAAACCATGTATTTTCCTTCTGCAAATGTAAGCATAATAAAACATGTACAGCCTGCAACACTGCTTTACACTCAACTTTTTTCCAGTAGTTGATTTTTAATCGTCTATGAGTTAATTTGTATGTACAATGTTCACTCTTCCCTCCCAGGCCCACCAGGATCTTGGCAGATCCTACAAGGAGGTCTGTGCCCCCATGATAGAGAGGTGTCTATTCCTGTTCAATGAGCTGCGCCCGGCAGTCGCGAATGAACTGTCGTTGGTCCGGAGACTGAAGGTGCTGGCCACGCACACCAGATGGAGAGCGTTCGTGCAGACAATGATCGAAGACAAGAGAAAGGAAAAGCAAGAGGCTGCTGGTTAGTACATGACTTTGTTGCACAATATAACAAAGCCTTTGATAATATCAGTACTATTTTTTGGATTACCTTTCTACAAGTTGTACAGGTTATTGACCAGTCCTTTTATGTTTGGAGAAGAAGAAACAGAGCAAAAACAATCTCCTTTTGGGAACTTAAAGGTGAACATAAAAGGAATTTCTCTGGATCAAGCTTCAAATTTAGTTCCATTGTATTGAGATATTTTTCTCTACCCCTCAGCTGCAGCAGAGTTGGCTGCAGTGGCCCTGCAGCTGGAGGAGAAACAAGAGGCTGCAGCACTGCAGGAGACTAAAGAAGTCCAGGTTAGAAACTTCTCTATGTTATTTACAGTTCCCTTTCAATTCAATGGGATAGATGAATAATATTGTCGCTTGCAAGGCACTAGACCACAGCACAACAAGTACCATTATATATATAGTGATTAGTGAAGCATGCTGTTGATAGAACTTACTGCTCCTACATGTATGTGAAACCCATACTGTAGCTCATAGCTCATCAGCAGAATGTCCCTTTTTAGGTGGTATATTCGTGTATTTTAGTTATCTTTAGTTTAATTTTTCACGCAGGCGCAGTACGTTCTGCAAAGTTCTTGATAGTGGGTACCTGATTGTCAGCCATGTTTGTTTGTCCCCAGGAGGATGCTGGGAAGGATGATGAGGTAGAGGCTGAGGAGGAGGGGCAGGGAGACGGGAAGGCAGACGGAGAGGCTCACGAGGAGAAGGAGCAGGAAGACGACCCTGAAGACGTCGTCCGAGAAGTGGCCAAGTTCAAGGCTAAGGTGATCTTAACATGTCAGACGGTGGCAAGGTAGTCTTGACTAGAATCTATAGGTTTACTGCACAATACTGCTGTGTTATGCTTAAAGAGGGTTTACCTGTTATGGCTTCTATAACTCTAAGACTTGAACTACATCAAGGTCCAGGCCCCTGTGCATTGCACTAAGAAGAACAGAAAATCAAGAAGGGTGGAGAAAACTGGTTGTTCTGCCACAATGGTCAAATAATTAGACTTAAGGATAGATTAAGTAAGAGTTACCATTATGCCATTTTACAAACAGGAATCCTGGGATATGATTCTAACTGCCATCACGAGCGCCCGTAACTTCAAGTGGCTGAGACAGAGGCTGACAGGCACGCGCTCACACGCCACGCTCATGAACAAGATCACAGAGTTTGTGCTGAAGGACGGACCCATCGATGTGGAGAAACTGAGGAAGGCACTGCACAGACAGGTCAGGGACACTCTAAAAATGTTGCATAGTTTATAGCTGTCAACAGAAAATGGGGTTGTTTGTGAGTCCCTACTTCATATTGGTTTTGCTCCATTTCTTCTTCCTTCTCCCCATTCTCCAGTTTGAAACAAATAAGGTCAATCACCTGGGCCAGACGGCTGTCACCATGGTAACTGGTGCTGTAGCAGACACCCTGAGGTGTTGGATTACATTATGTGGGTAGGACAGAGTGTGACGAGGGGCTGGTCACTACATACATTTTTGTATATGAATGTTTATATGAAGAATAAACAAAGCAGTTACTGTAGTTTAAGAGAAGATATAATATGTATTTGCTTTGCAAATACATATTATATCTTATACCTTAGTTTCTAGTAACTAGTAACCAATGTATTTTCCTAGGTGGAAAGAGCGAGGTTGAGACTAAAAGGTGCAGATGCAATGCTGGAGCTGTTGTCAAAGGACTACCTGATCCCATCAGTCCGGTACCAGGTGCTGTGTGGCTGGCAGGGCCTGCAGTTCTCCACTAAGAGAATCAGGTAAATGATGAGATGTTACATCATTTTATAGACACCACAGCCATTTTGCTTTACTGCTATAAGATAGTACTGTAAGAGAATATGGTAAAGTAAATAGATATTATTGAAAATAAGAACTGTTAGCAAATGGTCTGCTAAAATAGGAAAAGAATTATCATTCTCCCATTTGGATAACCAATTCGGTATGGCCGGAAGTCTTATCAAAAGGACGTCTAGTTGAATTTAAGACTTATAAAATGTTTTCCCACTGACTGGATCCACCATCTGCCAATCATATTAAATTTAATGCTAATTTTTTCTTGGTTTCATGTATTGTCTGCTGACTGTTCTATTAGCATTTGTAATCTTTATGTAGTCATAAATCTACACAGTTGAATGAACTGCTTTGTAACTTTCATGGGAAGACCACTTTTGTAACAAGATAAGATACATTGTGTTTGAAATCATAAGAAACAATAAAGAAAGAAAATTTTGTCTCCCCAGTGACCCCCTTCCCCACTGCCTGGACAATGCCTCCCTCATCCCGCCCAACGATCGCGTGTCCCTGGAGATCGCCTTCGGGAAGCTGAACGAGTGGTCCATCACCACGCTACGGGAAGCCGTGCTCCACGCAGACCACAACTACAAGATGTCGGCACAAGGAGCAGGGCCAGGCGCCGAGACATTCAGTCTGGGGATCCTTCCTCAGGTATGTCTGATGATGATGATAATGATTGATGGTTTATTTTGTACCTTAACAGAACATACTGCTCTAGCTCCGTTTCTTCTTCATCTTCTTCCATTTCCAAAATTATAAAGTAAAGGACTTGGACCAGACATCTGTCACCATAGTAACTGGTGCTTTAGCAGACACCCTGTGGTGTTGGATTACATTATGTAGTAAGTGAAAGGACAGAGTTGGGGGCAAATTCTCTGATCTGTTATAATATTATTAACAGGAAAAAAATAATTCTCCTGTTTCAATGACTCAATTATTATTGTGTGTTATTTCTAGTAGGCCATCTTGTGCTGACCTATAGCTGTATCTGGATGTTGGTAATAGCGTAGACTCATCAATAGTGTACAGCAATCATTTGTAAGTAGATAACTCTGTTGCTCCCACCCCAGGCCAGGTTCCTACTTGCCACCCTGGGCATGCTGACCATGCCCCACCAGGCCACGGGGGTGAGCCAGCTACTGAACAGGGGCGCCCTGGCACTCACACAGACCATCATGAGACTAGCAGGTAGGTCTGAACATGTACAGATAGCACCTCTTCCTTTGAGCACCCATGTCAAAAGCAACTGGATAAATTCTCTGGGGAGTCACTGTGTCACCATACATATGAATTTTTTGAGTAAGAATAAACAGTAGTGTTAGGCTTGACCATAATACAAAGGTAAACATCATGCATTTGCTTTTCAAATTTTACCTTTGTAGTGTATTTTCTATTACATAATACATGTACATCATAGCTACAGTTGTATGCTGTTCCCATACATTGTCTACATTGTTACAACTAGCCTTTGTTTCCACCATGCAGGTCCAGACTCCCAGCAGGCTAGTGAGGACCCCAGCTGTAACAACGTTGCTGCAGTGTTTGAGGAGAGCCGCAGTAAGCCCCAGCCTCCGCCTGTCCCCATCAGTGGGCCTGAGCTGGCTGCCCTGATGAAACCTGGAGTCAGGGTGGTCAGGGGGGTGGACTGGAAGTGGGGAGACCAGGTGAGTTAGGAGATATGATATGGATGCCACTGAATAATGGAGAATGACTGGAGTTTTAAAAAAGCAGTTCTAAAACAATTGCAAGCTAAAAAAAAAATATTTGGTCAATAGAAAAGTGATTTTATCTGTTATCTGTTAGGGACAAGCCATTTCCGGTCCAATGAATTAGTTGAACTATCAAAAAGTTCAAATTCGTGTGTTGGAAATTACAATTCAAAGTTGTTTCATAATCTCTTACGTGTTTCTTACATGAATCTGTTGTACTCCCTGCCAGGACGGCCCACCCCCAGGAGAAGGTCGGGTGATAGGAGACCTGGGGGAGGACGGGTGGATCAGGGTACAGTGGGACACAGGCAGCACAAACTCATACCGCATGGGGAAGGAGGGGAAGTACGACCTGAAGCTGGCTGAACCTCCACCACTGCAGGAGAAGGAGGAGGAGGAGGAGACAGACATCGTTCCAGGTGGGAAGGCTTGTTTTGTTATTGTTTCATCCTTATGAATTAAAGCAATCATGCATTTTACTAACTTACCTAACACAATGCGGGCCACTGGTCATCAGTGTTGAAGTAAACAGGAAATCACTGACATTATTGAATTAGTTTTTGCAATTGGATGTGCCAGCATTATAACACTGCAGTACTCACTTTTTGGTAGGTGGCGCTGCAAGAAGGGTGCTTTGACCATTTCGATCCCTATCATTGCTGGCTAGATGTTTTGTTCTTGGGAAAGCAACTTTACACAACATTCCTCACTCCGCCCAGGTGTAAAATTGGTACCTGACTTCAGTAACTTGGGGAAGTAAAAGATGGTAGAAAAAGAGGGTGGAGCTGCCCTAGACACAGCTGATCAACAACCCACTCACCCTAAGGCCTGTAAAAAGGCTATGGGACTACCTTTACCATTACCTACCACTTTCTTCCCCTAGATTCTAAGAATGCGAAGGACGACAGCACCCACCCCACGTCCCTGATCCGGCGTGCCTGCTCGTCCCTGCTGCGTACGCTGACCATCTGTATGGGCGTACACGCGGAGATCGTACAGCGGGAGGCCGTCAGGACGGTCTGCGAGCTGCTCAGGGTTCTGGTGGAGAGTGGAGCCATCGGGGAACAAAGTAAGTTGTACACAAATTAATTTCTAATACAGTATAGTTAATCAAGAAAGTCAATTACACAATCCAATCAAACCAAATTAAAAATCCTAGAATTATGAAATGCTATTATTATAATAATTCTTTCATTAACAGACTATACTTTTGTACAATATCCACAACAGAGTGATGCAATGTTTTCTAAAATCAGATTACCAGTTAAAAGACTCTTTTTTTTTCAGAATAATGTATAAACTGTTGTATGTCTAATCTATTTGTGAATCTATGCGTATTTATGTCTGTACAGTCATCACTGTGTTTCTAGGTCAGCATACCCAAAATAAAGAAATTCACTCAAATAAATTCATTCCTTTCCCAGGTGCCCAGTCCAACAGTGGTACGATTGCGTGCCTGCAGCACAGAGACTGGGCCACGCTGGGGTTCATCCGCAGCATCGCTACATCACCCACAGTCTGCCACGCCCTCAGCACACCGCAGTGGATACAACTCCTGCTCAGGATTGTGGGCGAGCAGCCGCTCAATACAGCACTCACCAGACAGGTTAATAATTGTTTACCTTCACAAATTTAAAGGAAAACAATATTTGGTTTTGCTCAGTTTTGTCTTCTCCAAACAAATAGTGACCTGTGGTGTTGGATTACATTATGTAGGAAGTTGGAGGGGGGCTGATCACAACATGTAATCTCAAATAGAAGAAAGTAAACAAAAATTAGAATAACCAAGGGTCACTGTGTCAAAATCAACTAAAATTAACTAAACATTTCATTTGTTTTTGCTGGGGCTGAATTTTGCAGTAGTATTGGGAAAGTTGGCATTCATGGTGTTTCATGGAAGTTCAAAGTGAAAACAATCCTGTAGTGCATTTACTGTTGATGTACAAAACATATATTTGCCTTATGATCGTGATTTCACTGTAAAAGCTCACCAAGAAAGCTGTAGAAATCCAAAATAAAACTGCAGAAATCAAGAATATAAAAAAAGAAAATGGATATCTAACAAATCTACATGTATATATCTGTTACTGTTCCTCCCCCAGGTGCTGTGCCTGAGATTGCTGCATGCTGTCCTGCCGTCCTGGGAGCTGAGTCAGCAGGGACAGCAGATGAACAACATCATCAACCAGCTCTTCAGTCTGCTGGGCAGTGTGCTGATGCAGTGTAATGCTGACCCCGTTCTACAAGCCATAGGTCAGTATTGTGTGCTCTGTGTTCTAGTTCTGTATCAAGAGGGACATCAAAGTGTGTGGCCTCACCAGCATAAATCTGCTGGACAGAGCTGCTCAGAAATGTGGTGTGAAGACTAGCCCACTGCTTCCTTCCTACACATGTATGTGTCTTCAATCGTAACTTGTCTTAAATACAAATTTCTTACACTGAGGCAGCAAATTAGATTGGTCTAGCAGCATCAAATGGCCAAGTGGCTACACTAGCATTCTTGGCTAGACATACTGTATATGTAGTGTCCTTGAGAAATGCACTTTACAAGACTTTCCTCAGTCCACCTAGGTGTAAAATTGGTTCAGTTGAGGAGGTAGAAGGCAGTAAACTGTTGAAGGAGAGGGATGTAACCCTGCCTTCCAATACCATGTCCTAGACACATTAGATTAGCAACCCACTGCCTTTACGACCTGAAAAAGGTTATAGGAATGTTACCCTTACCTATCCAACCCATTCCTCCCTACCAGACACGTGTAAGAAGAAGAAGAGCCCTCGGCCGAAGGTAGCCCTGACGTGTTCCCACAGCAGCACGGTGGCGGAGGAGCTGGTCTCCCTCCTCAGGACGCTCCACGGGATCGACTCCTGGAACAGACTTATCAACGACTACATCAGCAGTAACCTCAGCGTCATCGCTGATATCGTCAGCGACAAACCTAAACCACTCCAGGTAAGAACAACAGTTACTACATCAGCAGTAACCTCAGCGTCATCGCTGATATCATCAGCAACAAACCTAAACCACTCCAGGTAAGAACTAAAGTTACTACATCAGCAGTAACCTCAGCGTCATTGCTGATATCATCAGCAACAAACCTAAACCACTACAGGTATGAAGATGTTTGGGGAGATTGGAACATAATCACAGGTTTTTCAAGGTTTTCATTAGATCAGAATTTTGCCTGTTGCAGATGATGTCTTTTCTATACCAACAGTTAAATACTACAGCTGGAATGTCATCCTTGAATATTTGAATACTACTTAAAACGACACGTTCTGCCGCAGTGCTATGCACAATCTAATGATTACGGGTTTTGTGCAGGTGCAGTACGTTGTGCCAATGTGCTACATTTACATACCCTCTTTCTTATAACAACCATAATGATTGGAAAAAGAAGTTATCATTACTGTGAATTTGAAGTAAGACATATTTTTAACTTTTTCCTTCCACTGAGCAGATGTCTGAAGTGGAAGGTCAGGTGACCATCAGCCAAACAGGAGCCGTCCTGGCTGTCCTTGCTGTGATTGGCTCGGTGGACTCCAGAGTGAGGCTGGGCGGGCTGGTGCGGCACGACGAGTGGGGCGTGGGGACGGTGTCGGGCATCCGCCAGAACGGGAAGATCGTGGTGCAGTTTCACGACCTCAAGGCCGCCAAACTCTGCAAACTGGCCAACCTGTGCCGTGTAAGTTGGTCCTTCACAGTAGTTATTCCAACCACATACCTACATATAAGTGTTTCAATCAGGTAACTTAATGATCTAGCAAGCCTGAAATTTTGAAGAAAAAAATCATGTTGAGGGTTGTAGATACGCGGCATGGTACCAGAGGTGCCCTCAGGGATAAATTTGAAATCTTTACCCTCTGAAACACTTATTTCCTGTATTTTGAGGTGCAAATTTTGCTGATAAACTATTAAAGCTTAGAATCTGTATCTGTATAGCCGGTATAACCGCCTGTCAGCGTAACACATACAGTTAATGATTATTCAAATGATTATTGTCATCCTACAGGCTTTAGTGATAGCTTATGGCTGCTAAAACAATTGATGGATGTCTACT
The DNA here is from genome assembly GCF_001625305.1 of Branchiostoma belcheri. Lineage (NCBI taxonomy): Eukaryota > Metazoa > Chordata > Leptocardii > Amphioxiformes > Branchiostomatidae > Branchiostoma > Branchiostoma belcheri. The sequence goes on from NW_017804465.1 coordinate 516,634, forward strand.
TTGCAAACATATTGAGTTTCAACAAGGTGGTCTTGTGGTTAGGGTTGTTGACTTAAAATCTGAAGGTTCTGGGTTCGAATCCCTGGCAGGCCTCAGTGTTGTGTCCTTGGGAAAGGCACACATTACACCAGTCCTATTTCCTCACTCCCAAAAATGAAAGTTTGTTGCTTTTTCCTTATGTCCTTCTTGTTCAGGAGACTGAAGTGTGCTTCATTGTGGACAAGTTGCCCATGACTGATGCCATCCTCAACACGTGGGGCTCCCTGGTTAGTTTGGCCACCGCAGGCTTCAAACCAGACAGGGAGGGGGGGCGCCAGTCTAGAACTGGGACAGCAGACAAGGCCAGAGAAGGTCAGTGGAGTGTTTGTAGTCATCTGATGATCAACATAGTTTTAAACATTTTTCTGTATCTCTTTACCTTCATTGATACGTGACAAGGATGTACATTTAGTGCAGTTGTGTATTTTAATACTACCATTTTTGTATTTCACACCAAGATCTTGATAAATTGAGTAATTCTACCACCTCTGATCTCTATATCCTGTCACTTCCACCTGCACCTATACTGACATTCTGGCAGTTTCTCTGCAGCCTTCATAGAGTGAAAAAAACAATAATGTGTTCCTATTAAAACTATATGTTGAATTGATGTACAAACCTGATGAAACTTTTTAATATCTTATAGGTTTGTTAGAATCACACCTTATGTAGGTGTGTGGTGCAGCAAACCTATGAAGCAACACATGTTTCAGCACCATGGAGAGGAAGGAAAACATCAACATGAAGTTCTTTTACTGGGCACAGAAAACACCAAAAACAAGATAAGAAGAAAGAAAACCCTCCAGCTGCAAAATGCCAGCAATTAGCAAGATACACCAAGAAAAAGGCTGTTTACTGTTGGTTTGAATGCCCTCACCAATGGTTACTCAAAAGATTCTTCTGTGCCTGCTTCTGATGGTGACCTTTGCCCTGTTACTACACATAAATTTTTTACCCAGCAGTGTATTTTCGACCCTCCTGTTGCAGATGTCATCAACAGAACGTTACTGAGGAAACAGCAGGTGCGTCTGGGCCTGCTGAAGGCGTCGGGCGTGTTGTTCCACCAGCAGAAAAACCTGCGCAGGATCCTGGCTCTCATCTCTACACTGGACACTTCTGCACCTGACTCAGCTGCAGAGGAGGAGGTGATTTATTTATCCATTTCAAATGCAAAAGCACATGACTTAAATGTACAGGCAGCTGGGCTGATATTCATAAGTCAACAATTATACCTGCACACTCCCTATTTGGGTATATCGTTTACCTTATGCAGTATTTCCTATGCTTATCGCTAGGTGGCGCACGTGTACAAAGCTTTAATCGCAAAGCATCACGGGATATCATGACGTAATGACTATGTTCGCCGCCACTTTTCCTTGTGCCTTCGCAGAGGGGTGCACGTTCGTTTCCCTACTCCTTATTTTCTTTCGGCGTTAGGCCCAAAAAGAAGGATAAAACGAAGTCTTCTGCCCACGAGGGCGATTCAGGTAGCCTTTCGGAGGACCAGACGGGTCGTAACGGCAAGAGAAGCGGCCTGTTTCCCAACGCTAGTGGAAAAATTATACAGGCGTGCCTGCACATGCCTCCGGACAGGAGGAAGAGGAGTCGGGTGAACGAAAAGTCCCCGCTCCTACAGCTGGAGGTTCGGAGGAAAAAGAGAAGAACTCCAACCTCATTCCGCCGCTTGGGAGCGAAATGCCCCATCGGCGTTGGCACCGGGAACATCCGCCGCTTGGGAGCGAAATGCCCCATCGGCGTTGGCACCGGGAACATCGGTCAAGGAAGGAGACGGCGCGGAGCTGCCGCCGCCCCGGCCTAAATTTCCTCCGGACTCGGAGGAGTTGGGCTCCCCGACCATGCCGAAGCTTGGTGGGGAAAAAGTCTCCTCCACCCCCACCTCCATCAGAAACACCCTTCCCGCCTGGATTCGACGCTGCCTCTTTTCTTCAGTGGATCAGTTCCAGCTTGGGACTTCCTCAGGCGTCCAGTTCATCCCGTCAACCTCGGGACGTTGACGGGGCGGTAGCGTCGACCAGCCGAGCCGGTGTAGTCGGTTCCGGCGAGAGCATCCAGGTTCTGAAGTGGAAGAGTGTTCGGAGGAGGGAAAAATCACCTTTTCTGACTCTGACGAAGGTAACTCCTTGTCGTTTGATAATCCCTACGATAATAACTTCAAATAAGTATTTGGAGGAACCGGTGGGGAAATGGGTCTTGAAGACTTGTTTCATATCTTGTTTCATGTCCTTGCCACACATTTCACGTCTATACTGAGTCATAGTAGAGGAAGCTGATCCCAAAAAACACCAAAGACGATTCTATCGCTTTGCAAACAGCATCGGGTTTAGAGGATGGTCCGAACCCTTGGTGAAGAGAGGAAGGAAAACTTTTCCCACTCCACCTAATGTTGAATTAGCACTTCGGGCGCCGATTCTAGACCCAGTAGTGGCTAATATGATCAAGCGTGATACCGTAAACACTGATAATAGTGATTGCCAGGATAAGATGCTCATGGCTGCTAACCTTTTAGTAGAGTTGTTGGCAGCAGTTAAACTCCGATTTTGTGAGTAAAGTCCTCGCTCAAAAATGTAGCGACCTGCTCGGGAACTTCAGATTCTTCCCCTTCTTAATTTGGAGACACCTTTTTGGAGAAGGTTAATTCAGCCGATTAGGCTAGACGCACTTTGAGTAAGGCTTATAAGTCAGCCCCTTCGAGCACTTCTAAGTCCAACCGTTCAAAGTTTAACTATAGCTACAACAAGTACTCCTAAAACT